>NW_027614352.1:0-27317 GCF_965212315.1 Lampetra planeri | reverse complement strand
CTGCCAGCAGCCACTCCGGGCTGCTCATTGACTTGTCTTGGCCTCTTCAGTGAGGCCTTTCGTGATGAAGTCATGGCCCAGAATGGAAGAGCTCCTGGCAAAAACAGCACGGCCCATTTCCATTCCGGCTACAGCCAAACGTGCTGTGGTGTCTTTCTGCCTGATACACTGTTCAAACACCTGGAGCGCTGTGTGAATCGCATCCAGACATGCTCTGTTGATTTCAGCTCCTCCGGCAGCTGCTTTTGCTCACCTCATACATGAAGTCATTGTTTTTTTTGTTTGTTTCCAGTTGGTCTGTCTCAGTATTGTGGGACACTTTAATAATAATGTGCAGTATAAAGCTTGTTGACCTTGTCTAGGCTGAATCAGCTCTTTGCTTCCTGTGTTTCAGGTCATCGTACCAAGCAAGGAGCTGGTCTTGGCGGGAAAGGATGCTGCTGCTGAGTACGATGAATTGGCTGAACCTCAGGACTTCCAGGACGACCCTGAGTAAGTGAACACGCGCTGACACAAACAGAAGGACGCTGGAGTTTGGAGTCAACTGTGAACCTGATCTTTGTCTCCTTCACAGCATTGTTGCCTTCCGTAAATCCAACAAGATTGGTTTCTTCATTAAAGTGATCCCGCAGAAAGAAGAGGATGCAGATGTCACCGTTTCATTTAAGATCCGACACGACTTCCGTAACCTCGCTGCTCCCGTCAGACCGAGCGAGGAGGCAGCCGACACCACCACTGAGGCCATTTGGCTGAGGCACCACGTAGAGCTGCGGCTGGGCCCACTCGCTCCCTGAGCACCAGAGTTCGCCCTCAATCGGTTTCTAATGAAATGTGGGAGTGTAATTTAATAATTGACAATTTAGTCATTTTTCCTTTAGCCTCTGTGGTACCATCAGCTACAGTGTGAACAGTGTTTCCAGCTCCTTTATTCTGTCCTCGTTATAAAATGGAGGACAGTTCACTTTACTACATCAGTGGAGCAGTACCGTAAACATCATAATATACTGTATATTACTCCGTTCTCAAAGATTCAACTGTCATTTCTGTTAAACTTAGTTTGCTGTTGCCAGAATGTTTCTCACTGCTGACATGCAGTAAGAACTCACCCTTCAAGTACATTTCTCAAGAAATGTAGCTGTGGATCTGTTTTGGTGAAATACTGGCCTCTTGCTGTAGGTCTTAAAGGTAATTATATGAATACAACTGTAGAAAATTAGGAGCATAAATCCACAGTGAGAACAACTCATCAGAGTATACAGCTGTAAAACACAACTGCTCATGTATATGCACACTATCGTGTTACCTTGCATGCTTCTAATAAATACTGCAGTCACTGATTCTGTACTGTCTCCTATTAGACAATATTCTTGCGGTAATGTCAACATTTAATAAAAAAAAAAAAGTTTACTGTCAACACTTGGTATTCCAGAATGAAACGACTATTAAAGATATTGTTTCGAGATCCTATGTTTCAACAAATTTGACTGATTTTTCTTGGTCCAGACACTCATGGTTTGTAGAGTTTCATGTCTGTGTTCTTTGCTGTTCATTCATTTTTCGTTTCCAGTGTGTGAATTCGGTGAAGTAAAAACCCTACAACACTGTTAATCTTAGGAACTTATAAATCTATGTCTTGATCTCTTTTCAGGGCTGGCGTGACTATCACGGAGGGAAGTTTGTCGCGTCACCGTGTTGCAGTTTCAGCTTCGTGCTGTAGTGCAGTCTGACCACAGGGTGTCGCTCCAGGCAAACATTTGTTCCAGTCTCAGTGGCTCCTGTTTTCCATGAGACTCTTCATGGTATTCTCCCGACGGCAGCAACAGTGAATTTCCTCACTGAGCTGACACAACATACTGATCCTCGCCATCATTTGATAGAACAACCACACGTTTGCAGGAGCTGAGTCATGAGGCTAAAACTTCTGGACTATCATTTTTATTCACAAGGCCAGTTATAGGCTCTGTAAAGGCCAATCAGATATGCAGCTTTGGCCTGGCGCACCTCTCCACCAAGGAGTAAGGAGTAACACACTGAGTCTGTCGGGGTAATAAAGCTATGACTTTCCTTTTATCACCGAGCAGCCGAGAGGAGTGGTCTGTGTGAAGGCCATCAATCATAGCTGAAGATGAGCTAATAAACCATCCACAGAGCCTGTCTGTGCCGCTGAAACAGCCCAGACTCCCCACTCCATGCACAGCTGATGACTGCAGTCACTGGCTTTGTGCGAAGCAGGCTGTGGAGGCACTTGCTGCTGTGTTACAGTCCTGAAGGGAATATCATGTTTCATTTTTTTAATGACTGCTTAACTGTGCTATGCATACACATGCTCATGGCCAAATACAAAGGGACTGACAATGGGATGCTTACAGCTGTGGATATTTGTGTAACCGATATATATAACCGATGCATAAACACACCTTGAATGATCCCAAACTCTGGGTTCCTTCACTGTGGACAATATTTTCCTGGACAAAGACTGGAATTATTTTACGCCCAACGTGAGCCTGCTAGGATAAACGTCAGCGAAAAGTGAGCTGTGGTCCTGTTATGGGGATTAGAAAGGTTGTTTGAAGAATGTATTTACTCTATTTCTTTCCTCATCATCATCTCTTTGCTTATTTCAAGGCTTTATTTCTAGAGACAGCCAGTCTTGACCAGATGAAAAAATCCTCACTCAATTACAAGTCTGACTGCACCCAGAACCTTTCCACAATGACGTCATTTCCCAAACAGCCTGTAACTCACCCACAGAAAAAGGAGTGATACAGTCAGGAAGAAAACCATCGGACAGGATTGGAGCCTGTATTCTTTTTCTGTGCATCAGTCTCTCATGACTGGGCTGCACACATATAGTGATAAGGGTGTTTTGTCCATTAGATTGTTGGGTGGACTGTGGACCGCAATGGTTTGGACATGTTCTGTTTCTGGAAATGTCCAGAAGGTCTTTTCAGACCCCCCCGTCGTTTGTTTAGGTTGAGGCTTTGGCCTGGAGGTGCTCTGAGTGATTAATCGCGTCCTTCATTTTCTGCTCACCAGACCATCATCTAGTTCATTAGAGGTAATTGATGATGTCTACCCTGATGAATAACTGTCGGCATGCCGGCTCCCAGAGTTGGGGTGAGCCAAACCAATGAAACCATAACTTTTTAAAAGGGGAAAGTCTTCTCCACAGATACTCATTTAGCCATTTTCTCTCCATTTCCTCTCACTTTCACTCTCATACGGCATTCCAGTGGCTGTAGGTTGGTTGGAATGTTGCCTTTGGATGGCTGAATGAAAAGAGCGCTTTGAGAAAGCAGCTGACCCTCAGCTTCCCTTCAACTGACAAAGCCACAGACTACAGAGCCCCTCAGGACTTATTAATTGCTCAGTTGATCACCAGGTGCATCGGGTGTGTTACACAGAAGCACACACACACACACACACACACACACACACACACACACACACACACACACACGTACACGCAAAAACTGAGGTCATAACCAAAGAATGGAGTAATTTTTTCCCAATATCGCAGTTGAATGATGGAGCAGAAGTGAAATGGGAGAATTAGTAACCAGTCAGGTTTGGGGAGGGAAATAATACCCTCAAAGGAATTGTTGGACATGTTGAGTGGCCCCATATGTCACCTCAGTGTTTCTCAGACACACAGTTGGCTCCACAAGCCTATGGGGGAAAAGTCATAGTCATTTTAATCCTCTTATTCAGCAGAAGGTTGTACATGTTTACATTCAGAGGTGTAACTCGACACCCCATAGACATCAGTCGATTGCCTGTAAATATAAAATGTCCACCTGGAGCAAAACCATTTTAATCCAATATCCCAAAACTGCATATTGGATTATTTCATCAGACAAAATCCACCAGACATACCACTTGCAGCTTGGTGGATTTAAATGTCACTCTCTGTCCATGGCATCATTTCAGAGACAACTTACCTATTTTACTGATCAAATAAATGAAACAGAAGAACCTAAATGCACACAGTCATCTCTGCCGAAAGGGGTCTGTCAGTCAGAACAGAAAGGTTTGGAGTTTGGAGTTTGATGAAATCATTCACCAAGGCAAAACCTGCTCCGAAATCTTTGAAGTTTAAACGACAGTTTACAAACGTGGGGTGAAAAGTGAGATGCCTTTTACCAAGCAGATGAATTAAACTTTCATTCACCTTCTATCTCATCATTCAGTGTCGACATACTGTACGTCTGATGTTCTTTGACTATTTAAATATGGTTACATAATAATGAGAAATACATTCAATTTCCTGTCCTTGTTTCCAGGTTTTCTGCGCAAAAGTCTACACCTTCATAATGGACACGCCGTCTCATTTTTGCGGACAGGCAGCTCTTCTGCACATGACACATCACTGTTTGCATCACATATACGTCCGAGCTGTTTTGATCAGTTTCATTTGAGGCAGCGAAACAGTAAAACTTCAGTTACCCTGACCTTAACATAGAAGGTCCAAACATCTTAGCGCCACTGAACTCTGTGATGTGCAGCAGGGGATTAACTCACTGACGTACTATCTGCAAAGAAATCCAGTCACATGCTTTCAATAATATCAGTTCCATAAATGGAGGATCTTAATTAGGACCACACTTGTCATGGAGTCAATATTGCCTCACAGTGGACGCCACAGCAGGAGGCTTCTTGGCCAGCTAATCCTCTGGAGATCCTGGCAAACGCGTGCTGGCAACTGAAAATCTACTGAGATTTTTGTAAACAAAAGTGGCTGGTTGGAGCTGTTTAGCCTTCCAGGGCATGCAGCCAAGCTCACACAGGACAAAGCTGCGGCCAACCGCCCCCACACCGCAAGTACTGTATATCTTCACATCAGCCAGCGGCGGGTGCCTTAATTCACACAGGAGCGAAGCAGCTAAATCAATGCAGGAAATCAATGAGCGTGTCCATTTATTTACAGTGAAGAAATATGAAATGTCAGACTGTGGATGATTTGCTGTGGACTCATTTGTTGGACATTGCACAGGGCAAAAAGCTCAACAGATGGGCTGTGTACACATATTCTACATTTAGAATACACGCTTCTTTCGCCTTCATTCGCCTGCTGCTTTCAAATGCTCACATGAGAAGACTATAATTCATTATTTACTTTAAAGTTTTTGAATGGTAGGACTGCTTAACTTCTCTTAACTTTTTAAGAAATAATCAAAAGAGACTATAAGATCATGAGTGCTGATGGTGTCAAGATGGTTCTTTGAACCAGTCCTTAGTGATGCTGCTATCGGCCTTGACTGCTGGGGAACTCCCTCCCATAAGGCAGCTGAACTGAACTGAATTGAAATTGAGCGTACTAAGGTTTATTCTGTAGGTGTGAATGTGAGTGTGAACGTCTGTGGTCTGTTTTTCATGTACTGTGCCCTGACGTTCTCCTGTTGACAGCTGGGATCGGCGCCAGTCCAACTGTGACCAGTAAGCAGCACAAGCAGGAGAATATGAATGAATGAATGAATGAATGAGTGAATGAATGAATAGCACTGCAGACCTGTCTGTACTTGGAGATGAGACTCGTAAAGCAACGAACCCCCCCAGCGATTTGCTCTGACTGGTCCCAAAGTATGTTCTGTATCAGAGGTGATTACCTGCAGCAGAGAGGATTGTCACAGGAGGATGGAGATCTTCTCTCTTATGATGCCCCAGTGTTTATCTACAGACTGAAGCTGTGTTTTCACCGTACCAGCACCATCAAGCTTTGCCCGGCTCTCAACACTTGAGGGGTTTGCTGCTGGGAGAATCTGGGGGTTGTTGTCCGTTGTATAAACTATGTTGTCCCCTTTAATTTCCTGGTGATGCAGCTCATAGATTTGATTTCCTGCCTACACTGGAAAGATAATCCTGTTGGCAGTCCACCAACTCGGGTGTGGAGAATTTTCCTCCCATCGCTACCTTCCTCTGTGGAGGTTTCACAACTGTTGTATGTCATTTGATAATTTAGTTTAAAGACAGGAGGAATTTTTAATGCTGTTTGTGTGTGTTTGTAGGGGGTGTGTGAAATTACTGTTTCTGTAGTAAACGATTAGATTGATGATTGATGGTTAGATGAATGCCTTCTTTTGAGAACATAAGATCAGTTTTGGCCTGAATGGTAGCAATACATTGTAGCCATGACAGTGAAGGCAGTGAAGATGGTAGAAGTTGCACATGAGTAATAATGGTGCAAACTGAGGACAGGGAGGGAGTCTGATGTCTTCAAAGGAGGAGGAAATACTGCTCTGGAGCCAATCTGAATCATCTGTCACTCCTTTCCCGTGTAACATCCTCTGATAATAGTTGACACTTGACAATAACAGAGTTCATGTATCTTCTGTCTGTCTCTTTTTCTATTTGGGTTGTAGACCATCATGCAGTTGAACAAAATGGTTTCAATAGGCCGAGATATGACCCATGAGCAGCTCACTCCAGGGCTGTAAATATAACAAATACTGGTGGGACACACCTAGACCTGGCAGATTTGATCCCCTCACAATAACTAGTGCAGTCACAGATATTGGCACGCGCTCCGAGGATGGATGAGTTTTGACCTTGTTCGACCTGAAGCAACAGCAACACATTCCTCAGTGGATCAACATCCCGCTGTTCCAAGTTCCAAGACTACTTTTTGTTAATGCTGCCAGAGGGACCACCTCAGGTTCTGAGGACTCATTTGAGTTGGTGTTGTTGTTCGGATATTTCTTAAAACTACAAAGTAAAAACAATGTGTGTTTTGAAACAAGTTGTTTCTGGTGTCTCTTGCACAACATTGCTAGTGGGAACTTATGGCAGCAAACATCCAACATTTTCTGTTATTAAGACTCTTTTTTCCTCCTTATTTCACTGAGCTCATAAATATTTTCATGCTGAGGGTTATCATAACATGACCTCATGCAAAACTAAACAAAGCATTCCTTCTCCTTCTGCGCAGAGTAAAGCACATCTACGCTCTGCCTCAGCCGGGGCACCTTATCATTTTTTCACCATGTTTTTCATATTCTCTGGACATTTTCTACATTCTTCTCCTTTTCTTTATTTCTGTCTTCTAAATCTTTTACTTTTTTTCCCTCTCTCTCCTTCTGGTCAAGCCTCCTCTGAGAAATATGAGTGGTGCTTGTGAGTGTGGCAGACCTTAGCTGTCAGATGAGAAACCCATCGGCCATGTTTGCCAGCACATTACCATTTAAATGGGTCATGAAACTAGAACCCAAGTGCAGCGTCTTAGCGCCCTAAAACAGCCCCCTGGAGACCGAGTAGCTGCTGGCCCCCGACCCAGAAGCCTACCCGGAGGGTCAAACATCCCCTCCACCAGGGCCCCTGGATCCCAGACACCTCAGGACTCTGGTACTGGCTGGATCACCTGTGTGTTGGAACAGGAGAAGGTGGTGTTCTTGAGTCAGCCTGGACAGAAACATGGTCCTGCCTGCTGTTTTATTTTCTTATTTTCTTATTCATGCACTGTAACTGGATCAGCCCACATGTCTGCTGCTGGCTGAAGTGGCAGGTGTGTATTTCTGGATGTTTATATCTGGGGCGTATCTCTAGGGATACTCGCATCTTCTGACTGTTCTATCATTTCAAGATGAGTTTACACATGTACACAAGTTTCGTGCATCAGTTGTCCTCCTCTGTTTATTTCATAAACTCCATTCCAAATTCAAATGTGTCACATCTCCATGTGCCTGTTTCCTATGAGGAAGTAGCACAGTCCTTTATAAGTTAATTCATGGTCTTGTATAACTTTACTTTTCCAGTCACAATAACCTGACTGAACTCATTATCATATAAAGTTTTGTAACCACGGCAGTCTGAGGTCATTCATGGACTTTCTGTAAATGAAAAGAAAGCATATTCCCCAAACTGTCATTGACTGCAGGCTTTAACCAGTAATTCCACTTGTCATGAGAGAGCACTGATGGTAACTGACTCACACTGAAGAAGCAAAAAATAAAATCTGGATTCACTCCTGGAGGAAATAGTTATATCCTTCATTTAATTCTACAGACAATAGATCCATTATTGGGTCGTGCATAGTAATTGTGCATTTGCAGGGTTTTTGGCTGAACTGCCTTTTACGTCCGCCAAGTGGTTTGTTTTTGCTACTGTTTTTTTATGACGTTCAAAGAAGTAGATGATGGATAATGTTTTTCAATCAATCAACCTGAAAAAGCCCAATACGATCCCAAATTATCACCACAGAATAGACATATTTCGCCAATGAGTTTTCTTCCCCTCGTACACTTGTATTCTGGGACAAAAAACAGTAGTGTTAAGTAGCCAGGTTGAGGCAATAACAACTGTGTGAATGTAAACATACAAGACCTGGGTATCTTATACCTTAAATGGAGTCTGACTGGTGCTAGAAACCTCATAGCAGAGAGAAGAAAGGTTGTTACAGGGAGGCTAAACCACATCATCCTCTGATTCATGCAGCGGGCCAGGAAATGACACGGGAAAAGTGCTGGTATCACATCTAAAACCTGACTTTTTTATTGTGTGTGTCATCCACATTCATGTCTCGGCACAGACTCACAGTGTCTACCATTCTTGTTAAAGCCCACAGCCTCCGTCAATGGCGTCGACATTAGTGTGTCGTACATTCAGCTGCTAACTGTTACGTATAACTACGGATGCCACGGTTATACATGTGATTATTGTCAAGGAAATAATCGTGATTGTCACTATTTACACGAGTCACGATTATGGAGGGAAACAAGGAGAATTTAATTCATTCAACATTGCTCAGGTTCTACAAAGACTGAACAAACATGCATTTAGGATTTAGATATGTGTGTCGTCTACTAAACGTATGTTCATCAGACGACACACAGGTAGTGTTCCTGCCATGTCGCTGGCTCGAATACTTCCGCATCCTCGACAAAAAGTCAAGCCACCACATTGTCTCATGATAACCATGATTATTAAAGTGTTACGATGCAATCTTCGTGACTTTCATAATCGCGATAATCATTAAACATGATAATCACGGTGCCCCTACGAATACCCCCTACGAACACCTCCTGTTCAATGTTCAAGTCGGATGTTGCTTTTCAACTGTGTCATGTTTAGCTGGGTTTGCATTCGGCTTATAAAGAGACAGAACCCGAGCATTCACACGACAATACATCCTGGAAAGCTCTGTTACAGAATCACGTGCTGCCCACATCCTGTCGTCACAGTCTGCTTCGTCTCTCTCCTTTCATGTCCTCCCTGTCATTTTTGACACGCTGACTGCTTTGACTTGAACTGCTACATTCCTCGATATTTTCCAGTGGTTTGCTACATGAAAAAGCATGAGAATCTTGCATGAGTGTGCTTGGACGAACGTCAAGTCAGAAGAAATTAAAGTCTTCATTTGACCTTTCAGGAAAGCATTCGGACAGAAAGCAGAAAAGACAACATCAGTGGTGACAGGACGCTTGGCTGCCTGCGCTGGATTCAGCAAACTGGTAAAATGCTCAGAAGTCTTCACAGCTGAATTTTCCATTCTAGCTATGGAGATAACCAGCAGGCCAGTGCTGGCAGTCAGATTGAATTGTTTGTGTTGGTTAGCTCTGAGCTGCGAAGAGACAGGAAGCAGATGTACGAGATTCAGCAGAATGTTAAAAGGCAGATTTGTGCCTGCGTTCAGTTAGTCAGCCATCACTGTCTACATCTGCTCCATGCCCACTTTCTCCACACATCTGTATAGGGTTAAAACGATGGATGAAAGAGACCGAGCACGGCTTTGTCCGACCTCAGATTCTCTGCCAGGACTCGACCTAAATGGATTAGAGCCACCAGAGTACCAGAGGACTGAGTTCATTGCCCCAGTCCCCTCGGCTGATTGGATCTCTGGTCCACAGCGACTGGGACCTGCTCTCTGTCCCACTAGAGAGTCTTTGAGAGTATTGGAGTGTGAAGGCCATGTCAGCAGAGTCAGGTTATGAAATCACATTAAAGAGTAAACAGCTGGTCAAAATAGACCTAACATTCACTTCTCTTCATTAAATGACTTTTCAGCAGTAAGAGGCGACCATTGTATTAATATTTTAAGCCTCACTTAAGTCTCTCTTTTTTCTTTCTGTCACCTCCCCTCTTGTTGTTTTTCACCTCCAAGCCTCCTGCCATATAATGGCCTGTGTTTTGATTGGTGCACCGAGGGGAAGCGAGGCATTGTCTGGACAGGATCTAGGCTGAGATCAGCAGATAGATCGGATGGTGGTTTAGGGCAGGACTCGCGCTACCAGCGTCATCTTTGTTTTAGTTGGACCCAGCAAACACTTAGCTAATCTGAAAAAAGTTCCAGACATTCAGCAAATAGGAACTTGTGAAAACAAGCAGTCAGTCTTATTATTATGTCAGACTCATTCATTAGAAATATGTTACAATTGAATATGTACCCAGATGGTATCAGACATGTTTTCATTTTGAGCACACTGACATGAACTGTAATCAATGAATCCAGGATGAATATTGCTTTCTCTAACTCGTATTTCACACATCCCAAACTATTTTCCATCTGTGCATTTTGGACTGACTCTAAATGGAGTGAAAGTGTTGACCTTCATCCGTAGCTCCCTGTTATCTGTTGTATGAACATGGTTGGTTGCGGCCACCCCATCAGGGGGTGCGTGGCCCCAGGCTACCTCATACTGTGCAAAATATAACAGACCCTGAAAGATGCAGACACCTGATTTATGTTTACTTGGCCAAAAAGCAGAGAATTCAGTCCTGGCGACAGGCTCAAATTACAACTTTCTCTCTCGCTCTCTCTCTCACTCTTTTATTGTGGCACGGGTGCACGACCTGAAATACCTGGTCTGTCAGTGACATGAATCTGCTATGATATAGTGCGGCTACTCGCCAATATGCAACAGGACGTGAATGGTAATACATCCCAGATGGCATTCCACTTCTTTGATCAAATGTTTCAAGACTTCAGTTGAGATTTATTGGATAAACATCTCATATGAAGAGGAAACAGATTGATGTCAGTGCTGCGTGCTACACATTCCGAGGCCAGGGCAGTAGCTAGGAATTTACAAACCCATATCCCGCCCAAACCAAGTAATCTGTACATCCATCTAACTTTGCCTCAGCACCACCAGCAAGTCACTTCACATAGCTCAGCCTCATGACCCAACCTAGGTGAAAACATTCATGATGCTACCTGGATAAAATAAATCCATCCGCCGCATTCTTTGGCTCATGAGCTTTTTGGGTTGCCTCCAGTGTGTGGCACCAGCAGATTTTTCCTGTTGACCCCACCTTTCCTTCCCAGACCACACTTTACTTTGGCCCATAAAAACTCTCTTTTCTTTACTCTGGGAAAGTATTTCTCACCTTCATGGAATAAAATCCACGTCAGACACAGAGCAGAGAGGTGCAGTGTAGATCGTTGGATAGTCTAATCTTCTGTGTTAACACATTTGACTGCTGAGAAAGTGACAAGCTGGACAGACTGACACAGGAATCTGTGTTTCCTTCAGAATTGGACTCGCCTAATGGTCTGTGGGATTCAAGGCCTCTGAGGCTTTCCACAGATTGTCATTTCCTCCCTGGAATCTATGAATCAGTCATATCACTTCCTATTGTTCGTGCAAGATGCAGCCCACTCTGCATTTCTTTGTCTGAGGCTATTTTTACAGCCTTATGGTTGTGCCAGCCTATCCACTGAAAATTCTTGTCTTGGCTTTTCCTTTTCATTTCCTGTTCAACATTTGGAAAATTAGATTGTGAAATGGAACTGTGATCCATTTTAGCATAATTCCCAAACAGTGAACCACATTGAGTGCAGTCGTTTATAATGACGCCAAAGGCTGACAGCTCTTATCCAACTCTCTCAAATCTTTGAATGATAAAGCCTGGTGTGTCACTAACACTGGTTTGTGTAAATGAGAAAACTTACTCTGACGCTCAGAGCCGACGAGTTCACTGTAAGGCAGGATGCTGGTTTCTTTGTTCACTTGGTTCACGCTTCAGTTGGCCTTGGGTGCATGAAAAAAACAAGAGAAACGAAAAGAAAACTTTTCCATCCAGCTCTAAAGCCCCTGGACCTACATGTGGAAGGTTTAATGGGAGTCAGATGTGCTTCTAATCAAAGGAATATGGCGGGAAATGTTAGTGAGCCCAGGCAAAGAGACGTGGGACTACAGGAACTATAATAAGAAACAGCAACAAATTACACTTCTTGTCCTGAGAGTCAACCAACAATACACTGTAGGCTTGCAGTTATTTTACCTCCCTCCACAGTTTATGAGGTGTTGTACATTATGAGTGTACAGGCAAAGTAGCTGGTAAACCTGGGACAGGCTGTAGATCTTTTTCTACAGGTTGCGGTACTGGTGGTCATGTATGTCAGCAATGAACACATTTTCCTTTTGGAAATCAATAGAGAGAATGCTACACTTACATTTGCAATTAGGTTCATCAAAATGCCAGAAACCCAATTCCAAATATATATTTATATGTACATTTTTTCAATTTCTGCTGGATGTTGATGTCACTGCCTCTTGTCATATTATATTTGAATCACTTGAAAAGCACCGTTTGAATTCTCTGCTACACATGTTGATTGCACTGATGATCAGCTCTGTGGAGGTTTGCTGAATCCCTTTTTGTTCTTCATAGGTTCAGTTCTTTGGAAGATTTCACATATGAGACTGATTTTAAGACGTGAGTGCGGACGGATCGGTCAGCTCTTACAGAGGAGTTCATGCGATACCAGCTCTGGTGTTGGCATCAAACTATTCTATAAACAATGTACAAAAAACAAGCAGAAATTCAACTACAAAAATAAATAAAACTGTAATCAGTTACATTACTGGAGACAAATATGTAATTAAATTGCAGTAACATACAAATATTAATGATTACATATCATTTTTGAGTAGTTTTTGTCAAGATTCTTTTTTGTGAATGAGTGATATTGATGTGTTGAAGGACTTTAAAAGGAGTTTGACAGAAGTCAATGTTGAAGCTGCTGTGAGTTCAAATACCCACACGTCAACATTTGAGAATATTCATTCAGAAACTTAAAAAAAGTCACCAAATAGTAATGTAATGTAATTAGTTACATTACTTGATAGAGTAATTGAAATAGTAACACAGCTACAATGTACTACTGTAACTATTATGCATTTCAACAGGTTAACTTGTAATTGAAACCATTTATATTTCCAAAGTAACTTAAGTCATAAGGTTGTCGTAAGTCGTCAGGTTGACTTGATCATGGATTGTGGGTACTCTAGTTACCAGTAGTCTGATGTTCTGACCAGGCTGTTGATGAGAACCAGTGTCGTGAAACGAGAACCAAAGTCCTTCAAGAACGTAGGATCTGATAGCTAATAGTTACTTCACCCCAAAAACGAAAGACTCGTTGGACTGTCAGAAATTAATTTCGATGAACATGACTTTAGAGTTAACAGCAGGTAACTGGAGATAAAGGGACATTTCGTATAAAGGAATTTGCCACACTACTGTCATTGCATAAAAAAAACACTGTTACTGATGTACAGCATACGCATAAGTTGGATACACACTCGTGAGTCAGCGCAATCAAACGGGTAAAAACTATGCAGCTAGTTTGTGTGAGTCTTGTTTGGCGTCCGACATGGACGGGCAAACCACAAACAACTGTGAGTTTAACTCTCATTAAATCATGGGTCATGATTAAAAAACAGGTCACAGAAAGCAGCAACAAATCTTCTTGTCCCTTTAAAAACTACATCCGCGACTGGTGTGACTGCCAACATGATCTGCCTGAGTTAGGTCTTAAAAGTTCTAATAAAGGAAATGGATTAGGAAACAACCTGACAACCCTGAGGAGAGTAACATAAAAGACACAAGTTGTCCGTTAAAAACAGATGCATGTCGCAGCATGTTTTGTCTGTTTATGACAGACTTGTGTCTGCTGGCCGGAATGCATTTGACTGGAAGAGCAATAATCAGAGGGTGGGGTTTACAGGTTTTGCATGGAACTTTGCTGTCCCCTGTTTTTCCCTTGTCCTAAGCTGGGGCCGTTTTATTTAGTGTGTCTAAGAACTGAGGAGCCACAGCGGGTATCATCCAGATGGGTGGCGTGTTACGGTAGTGGAGGACTGTTTCCAGAGGCACAGATAGGTTTTCCATTACAACTTGTATCAGGTAAAAAAAAGCTTGTTAATTGGCTGTAAATACCGTAGAGGCTTTTTAATTACAACTTGTATCAGGTAAAAAAAAGCTTGTTAATTGGCTGTAAATACCGTAGAGGCTTTTTATCTCAATGCCAAATGCTAAGCAGATGGGATTAAACCCAACTGGCATTCAGGCAGTTGAGGATAAACAGCTTGAAAGCCTGAGGTGTATCCTCCTCTTTGCAATAACAAGTTGATGTTAAACAGGATTGTATTCTTCCTCTTCACGCTGTGTGAACTGTGTTTCCACATTGTCCAGCACAGCGAGGTGCCTGTCAGGGGACAGAGGCAGCGAGTGTGGACAGGATGAATCTAGTATTAATGGGAAGAGACAAAGATGTCAAAATCTGAATCTTGTTGTTCACACATTTGGCTGACGACACACCTGCTGCAATGAGTAAATACACCTGAGGCTGGCACGGCACTATGTGTGTGTGTGTGTGTGTGTGTAAATACATTCACTCCACAGTCACACACTGATGGTGGTGAACTACAGTACATCTGTAGCCACATCTGCCTGACAACGACACGGCAACGGCCTCTTCGACCACCACCAAACATTCACTCACATTCATACAGGGCAATGTGGGTGGAGTGTTTTACCTCGGGTCACAACGGTACAGAGGGATGAAGTGATAAGAACAGACAAGATGGCTGCTGCTTCTACTCAAGATGCATATTTCTCCTGTTAGATTGAGACAATCCAAAAGATGGCAGGAATTGTCACGTAAAACCAACTCCCCATGATTTGATTTGAGATTGCAATGTCTCGTGAGTCATTATACCTAAGTCAGGTTTATGTGAGCGGAGGTTATAATCATAGTTTGGTTAAATGAATTAATGTAATGTCTTTTGCAATGATAGAAACACTGTGTGTGTGTGTGTATGTGTGTGTGTGTGTGTGTGTGTGTGTGTGTGTGTGTGTGTGTGTGTGTGTGTTTGTGCGTGCGTGTGTGCGTGCAGGTTAAAAGCATCACCTGGCCTGAGTCAAGCATAACTCACCGGGGTGTAGTTAAGGGTGAACACTCCTCCAGTGTTTTCACTGACTCACCCACCCACCTGTGGTATTAAAGAGTGTTTTTAGTGCTGTCTGGTGTCTTGGTGAGACATTTTAAGACTGAGGTGTCATAACAGCTGACAGAAAGGAACCAGGACAGGTCTTTAGTGGATTCTTCTGCTTGTCTCAGATATTTTTTGTTTGTTTTCATATAGTGTAGATTACATTAAAAAGACAACTCTCACAAGAATTGAATGTTCCCGTAATTCAAGGACTAAAAACACACCGCAGATGAAATTTCAGAACAGTCTACTTTTCAGATATATGGCAACCTTTTCAAGAATGCACATGGTCAAATTATTCCTGGCCTGGGTTTTACAGACACAATTACCATGAAGTCAGAGCATACATGACCACTGAGCACTGGCTGGCATTATCAGAAGTTCAGAGAGGATGTTGAACACACAGACACTGTGCTCTCTCCACATGAGCTGACAGTAATATCACTTCCCATGACACTGAGGCATAAAAATGATTATACAGCTAATAAATCAGATGTGACACAACAGACTATGAGCCAACAGCAGAGAAAATGATCTGCATTTTAATATTCCTCCTGATCTGAAAGTCAATCCGACTGTTATTTTTTAATACTCATGCTTTCAGATTTTGAAATAAATTGGGATCATTTATCATACAGTATATGAGTGTTCAATGTTCAAGACAAATCTCCATCTGGAATCCAGAGAAATCAAGGAAATGAGGAAAGTAATATGTGACCACACGTGTTCAAATACTCCAAATGACACCACTTCCAGGTCCAACATTTTCTTCTTGCTTTTTTTAAAATTATATTTAAAAATAACTAAATAAAACATACTCACTGATGGCAAATAGGGTTATATATATAAAGAATTGATCAAATTCTTTCCCAAGACATTCACTGGGGCTTTTGAATCCACTGAATATGTTAGTGCGGAGACTGGGCCAAATCGGTAGGGCGGTAACAGACGTTACTGAGCCCACATTATTTTTGGGAAACTCATACACATTCGACTACGATAAGGCTGCTGCAGCCTTTGTTGTGGACCCCTTCATATTTCAGACTCTGAATCATTGGTAATAAAGAAAGACAATGATATTTTACTGCTTCTTTTCAGAAGTTGAATATGTATTTTCCTGGATCTCCTCACTGCCTGTCTCATGTTCTGTGTCCACAATCTGTGTGTACTTTATCCTGAGTTTGTTTTGTTGATGCTGCCTTCATGCACTATGGGGAAGATAATAGGGTGAATTTATAACAAGTGTGTTAGGTTTAAGTGTTTTTGTTATTGGGGCAAAACATGCTGTTTGTCCTCACTGCTGCTGCATTGGTAAAACTCTGGATGATGAAATCACAACGTGTGATGGCATTGATGGGAGTGTTGTATGTTGGGCAGTCATATTTACTATAATTCTGGTAGCACCTGAAGGCAGCATTAGTCTATTCTAACGTTCCTGTGTTTCCTGTCGCTGATGAACACTATACTGTATACTTCTTCATAAAACCCCAGACACAACCAAAGCCATGGCTGTTTTAGAGCTCTCATAAATGGAAAAGACATGTCATTTCCAGGATGTCATGAGATCTTCTGCAGGCCAGTGGAAGATCAGCACCAGTGGAGAGAGTGCAGTGTGGAGACTTTAATGCAAAGACCAGGAACACCTATTACAGCCAGTTTGGCAAACCATCTGGAGTTACCCGGCAGAGCTTTGACTTCCTCTTTGATCAAATTTCGATCCAAGTAAGCTCTGCCATCTGATTTATGAGGGAAGTATTGCTTTGGCTCATTACTGACATCACTGGGCAGAAGTGTTTTTGCAGCTGTGTTACTTGTACAGTAACTCAGTGAATAAGTTAGTCCCAGGTGAGAGACTAAAACCGGCTCCAATGGTTTATTTTACATTTAAAAAGAACCAACAAAGCTTCCAGTGTCCTGTTAATGGAAAATAATCCAGAGAGTAAAGGAAGGTATGAACGAATGAATTTAATTGCTTCCAGGCGCAAGCAGA
This sequence comes from Lampetra planeri, assembly GCF_965212315.1. Taxonomy (NCBI): domain Eukaryota; kingdom Metazoa; phylum Chordata; class Hyperoartia; order Petromyzontiformes; family Petromyzontidae; genus Lampetra; species Lampetra planeri. The sequence goes on along the minus strand of NW_027614352.1, from coordinate 10,118 downwards.
GAGGAGGCGCTACTGAAGCCTCACAAGTGTTCTTCCGCTGTGGAAGGTTATCATTAAAAGACTAGATGTCAAACTGATGTGCTGACATATGGACACAAGCTGCTCCATTACACTGACCCAACTTGGTCAACATCAGCAGCAGTTTAATGGACCAAAAAAGCTGCTTCATAAACAACCTGGACATGAATGATGAATACAATTGCAAATTCCATGCTCTTATTCCTTCATTTTGTGATGAACACACACGGCTGATGTCCTGGCACTTCACTACAGCCGCAGCTGATATTTTATGCACCTGCACTAATGTCATTTGCAGGAAGGATGAAGGATAATGATTCAATCAAAACCTTATATTGTGTGTTGCAGATTATGTGTTCAGCAAACTGGCAGATCAGTGTTTGTCATTCTGTTTTTCTTTTTGTCCCCTGATTCTGATCAAATTCTGCAGCGCATAGATCCACACAAAGACAGAGCCTCTTCCTGCCGTGTTCCTACCCATCTGTAAGGAAGCTTGGCGACTAAGCTGCAAGGCATCTTGATGGAAATGTGCCGAACCGAACAGAATCATGAGGGATGGCCCATCAAATGATCCATTATAGAATCCTGACAGTTACCCTGTTCTGGAGCAGGATAGTCGTTCAGAGTAAATTACCATGGAGACAGGTCTTGACAAAAAGAAATGCGTCTTTGTGCTGCAGAAAACCCAGTGTTAACCCTGAACTTATATCACTAAAACAAAATCTTGATTCGTGGTACAGGCCCCAACTTCACCAGTGTCATGGGGTGCCAGCCTTATGTTTTGTTTTGGTTTTGTTCTCCCTCTCCTTTCCCCTTGTTGGCAGTGGAGGTGTGGTCAGGCAGAGCAGTGAGCAATCAGCGCACCTGAATCTCATCACTGCGCTGATTGCTCCTGCTCTTAAACAGCGCTCTAGTCTCATCCCACTGCCACATTGTGCCTTATGTCAGACTCTCCAGATGATGCTCTGACCTTGTGTACGGCCAATTCTGCCATCATTTTTTTCATCAGCCCCTTGTGTGTGTCTTTCTCCTCCCACTTTTGTGGAGTGCTTTTTGTTCTTGTTTTGGTTTCTCTTTCCTGCGTTACTCTGTTTGCAATTTGTCTCTTACCTACCCGCTCGCCACGGTGAAGTGCACTTTCCTCTTCTCAGCTGATTTATGTGTTTGTTTTTCTCCTGCCTGTTTTTACCTTGATTGTGCAAATAAACTGTTTGTGTCTGTGGCTACCTGTGTACTTGTGTCTGAGCCTTTGCACTTCGGGTCCACACACACCTTGGATGTCTGCCCCCATAACAACTAGACAGATATTTTGCTTTTGAAAAGGGGACATGCTTGGTCTAGCTAGTAGTACGTTGTCCCTACATGGAGAGAAGGAATTGAAAGACAACATCCGGTGTTTCTTTTGGCTGCTGGGGCCATGTGAACCCTAATGAGTGTGATCTGACGTTGGATAACAGCTGAAATGAATCACATTAAAATTTCTCAAATGAAAACCAGACAAGTTGGCTGTGAAGAAACCAGTGATCGTTTCTGGGGTCTGCCCCTGAGATTGAGTTGCAATTATTCCTCTCGTCTGAGCAGCATTGTTTCCGATAACACATTAAAAAGAGGCAATGTTGCCATGTACTTGATTTCCTTAATGACTAAATAGCACCACTAACTGAGATTTCAACATTATGCCGACAGACAGACCCATTGTGGTTTGGGCTCAGACTGTGAATTACTGTATGTGTGTATCGGTCCACGTCTGGTATACACATAAAATTGAGGAACACACACAAACAATAGAAAAGACTCATAGCCCAGCTGCCCTGCCCAGTTAGTGGAAGACATTCAGACCACAGAATCATGTCGTAGTGGGACTTGTGGATGCTATTTGGTCTGTATATTGGATCTGGAAAGTTTGGGTAAGTTTTAGTGTATTAGACGGCGCCAGGCTGGAATCAACTCTTTTTTACGAATGTGTAACCAGAGAAGTCAGTAGTAGAAACAAGCTGATCCCACAAAGGAATTACACTATTTGCCTGTCCTGTCAGAAGTGCTGTTCCAGTTGAATACATTGCCATGGACACGCCCTGAGTCTACCATGCTGCATTCATCCCCGCTTCAGACCACAACACACACTATGAGGTAGTTTATACGAAACACAGATGTCTGCTGGACCGAAAATAAACAGAGGAAACAGTGAAACACGTGTGTGCCTTAACAGAATTAGTCCTACATACATACCGTTTCACTGAAGATTGCAATGAGTTACAGTCTCAAACCTGCAATGAAGAATGTCTAACTATCACATCCTCGATAGGCAGTAACCTAATTTTGCCCATTTCTATCAAATCGTTGTGGTTGAACAGCCCCATCCCTGTATCCTATTACACCGAGGGACGTGCTGAGAAAGCAGAGGGATTCTAATAAATCCAAACCTCAGCCTCAAGAAGATGCTGTCAAATAACCTGAGCTGCATAGATGGATCTGACTTGAGAAACCAGATCACATCAGAAATTCCTCTTTGTCACACAAGCCCGTCTCTGAAGGAATGTGTGCTAACATTTCCCCTCAGCTCCCTGGTCTCCCACACACACAGCTGCCTGGAGAGAGTCACACCAGCACGCCGGCGAGGGCAGCAAGCCGCCAGAGACGCCGAGAGAGAAAGCAAAGACAGACTCGGCAGCTAATGGCTGCTCTCCCAGCTGCATGAGGTCTTACACATATAAACATGTCAAGAGAGGCTGGGTCAGAGAAGAAATCACACAGGAACAGTGATGAAGAGAAGGAAAGGAAAACAGGAACAAGTAGCCTGAAGTGAGACTATACAAAGACAAGAAAGAGATAAGGAAAAGGAAAATGGATCTAGGGAGACACATGTGTGAGGAGAGGGAGGTAAATGACACAAAGATGAAGAGGAGAGAAGAAGGAGAGAGAAACAACTTAAAGTTGGCTCAAGGACAGGTTTTAGACAGGATCGTCCATACAGTGGAGAAAGGTAACGTCAAGAACACAAAATCATCAGCAACAATGCTCTCAGATTTGCAAAACAATGTGTTTTTGACTTAGAAATTGTGATACAACTTTCTGCTGTATTCACGCAATCCACATCTCTGAGAGGGCCAACGAGCTCCCATCCAGAAAGTTGTCAACCTCTGTCGAACTTTGTACAGGTGAGACACTCATTTATCAACAGCATTTACAATCACCGATGGTCACAGAACTTGAGCAAACATGTGGCCAAAAGGAATTGTTTCTGTGAGGTGGCTGGTCCTGCAGCTACTTAATGGCTACTACTAAACAGGGCTCATGTATTGTTCCACTGTCCTTACATCCAGCATGTGAAGAGAAGGATGAAGAAGAAAGGTGTACTGTAGCTCTCTAGTGCCTTGGCTCCTCCTTCATACACAGTCTGAAATACAAAGTTTTACTAGCTGTCATAAGGTTCTGGGGCTCGGTGGTCAGCACACACATTGTACACTTTACACTGAATCCGAGTTAATAAAGTGTTCCTGAGCACCTTGTTAGGCTGTGTGGTCATTTAGGATAGTATGGCAGCCTCCGCCATCCATGTCTGAATGTGTGTGTCAGTATGAGTGTGACGTTTCAAGAGCAGGTATGAGGGTGCACCACTAAACATGATATAATAAACGTTGTGGCACCTGTGGGACAACTTTGGACAGTCATATCAATAAGGATAATGAGGATGAAGTTGTACATGGATGTCCATGAGTTTTGGTGTGTGTATGAGTAATCATCACACATAAAAACTGTAACTTCTTGCTGAACTTTCTGTTGAGCCTATACAGGAAATACATTTCTGTGTGTGAGTTTCAAAAAGAGCCGCACAAAATGTTGGCAGGAACTCAGCATACATTTGTCTGTATTTAGATTACTCCAGCGCGTGTGCGTGGTGGGAAAATAGGTCAAGAAAGGAAAACAGGAGGAGGAGAACACAGTGGGGCCCGCTGGTCGCTCAGCATCCTTGTGTTGAATATGAAAATATATTATAGTATAATGTGTTCAGTATGCAAGCTTGAAGGAAACCATATGAAAAGATCCCAGACAAAGAGCCTCTGTTTTCCAACTGCCCCCCATCACACACGCACACACACACACACACACACACACACACACACACATCCATCGTCTGCTTCAATCAGGAGCAAGAGAGAGGGAGAGAGAGAGGGAGGGAGGTGTGCGTGCAGTCGTATAGACACTGAAAAGGGGCCGTACACACTCATACTGCCTCAAACACCCAGACCCACCAGAGCACAGGTGAGCTGCATGACAAAGCCAGAATACACCAAACAGGAAGGAATACTGACCGCAAGTTTTCTCTGTTGCCTTGTAAGTCATGACAATTGCACAGTGTTATTTATCCATATAGTGTTAAGACTATCTTTGTTTAGAGAGAGAGAGAGAAGCTGAAAACATGAGAACTTTGAAAGCCTTTGTTTGAGTAGATGACGAACATCTGTGGTGGCTGCGTGTGCCTCGGTGCAGGCAGTCCATGCAGAGAGGTTTGACTTGCTGCTGCTAATGCAGGTCACTGATATCCAAACCCACTGTCCTGTCTACGTGGAGCCCACAGAGTTGTCAACTTGTGCATTGTAACACTGGAGAGTGTATCCAGTGAAAGCCCTGGCTGGAGACTATTGACTTACGTATATAAGTTAACTTAATTAGTTAAGTTTCCTGTTAAAAGAACAGGTGAGGACCATTAAATGTTTGGCCACATGTTAACATGTACATTTGCTTGTGATAGCCTGTAAGTTGGTGGTTGCGACGGAACCTGTGAGATCATGTTGTGTATGTATGTATGTTCTGCTTTCTCCTTCTCGACATCTATTTTCAGACTGACTCTAATTGTTTTTAGAGGTTCCTCCCCCCTTGGCACTGGATCGAACACTCCCTATAGTACTTATCTTTGCTTCTTGAACTTGTGACAATCAGAGCAGGATGCAAGTAGCAAAGAGTTCATTACAGTCCCCCCCCCCCCCCCCCCCCCCGCAAAATTGTGTAAAGCAAAGGAGAGAAATCGGAGGAGACATTAATAGCTTTCATTGGTGCCTCGCAGTCTTTTTGATGTCAGTCGTCAGGTCGCACATGCCGAGGCATGTTGACTATCACAGCCTCCTGAGGATTTATAAACCAGGAATGCCATTTTTGGAGCTCTACCCCAAATTATTTCATAGTGCTTGAGGAGGCACTGAATGGTTCTTTGTCTGAGCAAAGAGAGCAAAGGGCCCTTCTTAAGCCTTTAGTGTTTTTTTTGTCTGAATGATTTTTGCAAGCCAGGCGGTTCAGGATGCAGGTAAATACCAGAGGAAACAGACACATCGCTGTCCCAGAGGGATTCAAACACAAAAGCTCGGCTGAGCTTGGTAACTGATACACCTTGAGGATTTACAGTAGGTGAATGCACGTCTCACATAGCTCAGCAGCACAAGTGAGCAACTGATGATATACATATGCCTGGGGTAGGAATGTGTGCAGTGTATAAGTCATTACGTGGCTGACATGCGCTTCACAAGTTGGCTCTTGATACATATGGGGAGTTAAAATACAGGCCATGAGGGACAAATGAGTGATTCCTTTTCATGTCTGTGCTGCAGAAAGCCATGGGAGAGAGCTGCCGTCGGCCTGTGAATCCATCATATATTAAGAATGTGACGGAACTGTGTGATTACAGACATTGTCGGCAGGTCAGATTGTAAATGATCCTTTGGGTCTAATCACAGAGGTCAGTGGGTGATGCAGGAAAAGTGTGTGGGGGTGAGAGCAGGGCAGGTGGACACAGTAAAATACCTTTTGAAGTTCAAGGTAATTTGAGGGTGGGGGAGGAGCGATGACTTCAGATCTCAGGCATGGAGAGCGGATATATTCATTTGGAAAAGATTTCTCAAGTTAGCTTCAAGGAAATATTAGCTGTTTATAGAAACTGGGATGAAGGAGCCAGATGTTTTTAATTAAGTCTGTCACTGTCAAATCTAAGTCATCTGATGTCAATTTTAGCATCCTACAGTACATCTGGTCTCTCTGCTGCAAACATTTGCAGTAATAAATCCATCACGGAGCCGGTAATGCGGTGTTAAGACACTCCCTCTAACACATGTTTATCTCTGTTATCCTTGATTACACTCAACATGCAAGCTTGGGACTTTAAATGAAGAGAATCTTTGAGCAATAAAGTGAAAATGAATCTAAACAGATCCAGATGAGTCACATATCTGGTGGACTCAAAGAGTTGTTGTTCTAACAGTACCGGCCTTCATTTCCTCACGCTTGACACGATCATGCCGGAGAGCTAAATTGTGGAGGACTTTTGTTCCTTTTCTGCAGGGAGGTGGAGTGGACTGTGTTCTGGGGGCAATGAACAATGCTGATATGGATCGTCATGACTTTGCTGTGCTGTTGTCGAGCATCTCCACACAACACTTATCTCTTACAAATTATCTCTTGCACACCACAAGTAGCCACAACTTAAGAAACTGCCGCAAAAAGCCTTTAAAACATAATAAGTATGTGCAGAGTTCTCAGAGCAGCATCCTTTGTGGCACAGTGCTGACTCACCTTCAAGGAGATGTAAGTCTGATCAAGGACAAGGACGCACAAACATGGGTTTATCTCGGCTAACTGTGCCAGTGGCTCTTATGTGGGAGATTTGAAGGTGGAACATGACACTGCTAATCTAATGAAATGCTTTTTGGAAAAAGGGGTGGGACACAATAATCATGTCACTGTAGGACATTCAGAACATTGTCTCTTTAACTCAGGCTGCATTTGCTTGTTGTTGTATCACAGCACACAAGCCGGCACAGAGAACACACGTGTTTTTTTGCAGGTTAGATACACATTTCTGACTCACAAGCTGAAAGGAAATTTGTCCTTCCATGGACATATGGACTTTTCAGTGTGTCTTTTCCACCTGTGAAATGTGTCTACAGCTCCAAATGGACTCTTCATCTGTAGAAAGTGAACATGGATGGAGCAATGGCTGCACAAACAGGCATACATTCACTAACTGGAAGTTACTACTGGTAATTAAATGTACTAGATGAGTTAAGTGGATTATAATGACTACAGACTTAATGTCGGTGGAAAGTTGGAGACTTTCGGACAGCATCATCATATCAAATACTTTAAACCTGTATGAAGCATTTGTTGTTGTCGATGTAAGAATCTAAGAAGTCAGAATATTTAAATCCTTAAAAGCATTGTCCACAAACACACTCTGTTCTTACAATCTTTTGTTCCACTTTGTTAATTAAAAGCATTTCAATGACCTCACTGGAAAAAAACACTATCATGACATTTGCATGATTTTATATATTTTTTTATTTTAAATGGTATTTCATCTATAATATTTTTTATATATGTTTTTGCAGGTGGCTCTGGACAGGACATGGACTAACAGAGAGGTTAGATAAAGGCTCAACCGTATCTACAACATTTATGCTACCGTCTGGGTGAAGAACAGGATTGGTGGAAATGTGACTGGTGGAGCTGCTGAATGCACCATCTCCTTTGGCCCAGTGTAATGATTAGTTTCAGAATTAATCAAAGGTATCATAAATTCCCTTTGCTGCTGTTTTGCGAATAAAGAATTGCTACGTCAGGCTTGAACGTAGAAGACTGATTGATTGGTTTGGAGCTCTTCAAGGAAATCTGTCTTTAAAACGACCTTCCCAGACTGGTGTGTTATTCCCGACACGCACGTAACAGCAGGAAACTGCCATATACACAGTTCGCATTTCACGTCAAGAAAAATAATCTGTGGGCTACAGAGTGTTGACCAGCAGCATGTTTTTGTGACTAAAATAGAAGAGGAGGAAAGAGCAACATCTGGGGAAGAAAAAAGGCTTAATACGTAATCGACAAATGAAAACAGAAACGATTGGGCTGAGTTTGTCAGACTTCTTTGCCAGGTTCTTAGCAGAGCACAACGAAAATTGTGGCAGTTTTCCATGGGAACTCATCCAGGAAGCATTGGACCGAGCCCTCCTGGGAGGTCCCGTTAAACAGAGGATATATATTGAAAAGTGAGGACGCACTTCTTTCAATCAAATTTCGGCTGACTATGGGAGGACACTGGGAAGGAGTTTTGCTGAAAGCAGAGCCAGAACCGTTAGCAGCCAGTTGGAAAGCTGATGTACTCACTGTAGCTGTTTGCTACACTTTTTGTTTTTTGTTTTCCTTGTTCAGTGTTTGCTTGTAAGGACTAAAATCCCCATCCTCCAACTGGACCAGCAGTTTAATCGTATCAAGAGGGAGTCTGAGCCGACTGGAACAACACATTTCCACTTTTTTTTTTTTTGCTGCTGCTGCAGACACATTTTATTTGGAGTTACAGTGGAGATGGAGAAGGGACATGTGTCTATCAAGAGAGGGATGAGCTGGAGTCCAGGAGGATTGAGAAAACCTCCCCAGGCAACGCAAAGCACCCATGGGACAGACTGCAGTGCATCATGGGAAAAGACAGGATTCAACGAAGAACAGATGAGCCGGAAAACAAGTAAGTGCTTGTTTATCTGGCATTTTCTCTCAGTAATTGTGTAGCTACATGCTGCAGCAACAAGGTTTCCTGTTGCCCTATATCGGATTTGTGGCTATAGACACATTTCTAACGCGGCTTCATCATACTCATATATTACTGTTATTATAGACATCATCATTATAAAATGTTACCCTGTAAAATTATTGTGAAAAAAATAAGGTATGCGCTCTTCGATGGAAAATACAAGAAAATACAAGAAAAGTGAAAACAAAGAACAGTAAGGCCAGACACAATCACAGTGTGTCATCACACTGCAGACAGTGTGATGTTTTCCAGATCTGTAGTATGCACTTCAAAAACCTTTCCCATTATTGACTGGTTCCTTCAACACGTTGTCCATTACAACACTAACAGTCTGCATGCCTATGGTTGACCTAGCAAATCACAAAGACCTTTCATAAGGCATGAAAGTAACAACATGAGATGGGTTTCAACCTCTGTGCAGAGGTTTTATTTCCCCCATGGGATTCACTAAGAGTTCAGGTCACATTCAGTCTGGGAGGATCCCAGTGCATCTGTTAATCCTTGTCTTTCCATACCGCTTCACACATCACCCAGTGAAAGATAACATCCGACAGGGTAATCTGACCTTTGATACACAAATGCAAGGCTGGCCCCCTGAATTAAATCCTCCTGTTGTGTGGCAGATTTTTGTCTACTCACATCCACACAGGGCGATGGGACAGGGCAAAGGGATGCGGTACAGAAAGTTGGATGTACTATCTGAAAGTGGGTGTTGACAATTTGATATATTGGCTGTTGCATCATTGTTCTGGGCTAGGATTTGTCCCTGCAGGAGGACAGGAAATTCCTATCTTGCTCTTGCAGGTTGGAGTTTACGGCCAGAGGGTTCAAAGAGGCCAGACACTTGGGGAGAGTGCACAATAAACACACACACTTACATGGTGATATACCAACACAGGGAGGGCAGCAGAGGTCAGGCGCTGGAGTTTAAGTACTCTAGTCTATACACACATAAGCTGGAGAACTTCTGGCTTTCCTTTGCAGTGACTCTGATCAGACTCTTCCCCGGCACCAGGACATGAGACAGCGATAAGCTGCTCAATATTTACCATTGATCCCTCCAGAACGTCAATAGTTGCCATGTCTGTCATTCCTATTAGCAGTGTGAAGAAGCTATGTTTACAAAAGTGCAACGCAGTCATAGGCTGAGGGGCAGACGGCGCAGCCTGCAGCTACAGACTGCCTCCTTCCCTCCCTCCTTCTCAGTGTGCTGGACTTGCTAAGAAGAAGAAATAGGATCCCGAGTCCCGCTACAGAAAGGGGTGTGTGAAGCCATCAGGCACAGTTAAATGGAAAACTCTTGTGGAAGTACTGCAAAACAGCGGAGCTCAGAAAGTGACAAGGGAAAGGTAAGAGATAAGCAAGGGAACCATATCCAGCAGGATACATTAAATAAACTTTCAGGAAGCTCCTGAATTGGTACTGTTTATATAGCTTAACTCACTGACAACTTTTGATTTTTTTCTTGTGCAAAGAAATACAGCCTTCTTTTTGCCCTCTTTTTTGCGTACTTTTGTGGTTTTTAAGGATT
>NW_027614351.1:0-188505 GCF_965212315.1 Lampetra planeri | reverse complement strand
TGTACTGTCACATGTACAGAGACATCTACCAACACCTGTACCGTCACATGTACTGTCACATGTACAGAGACATCTACCAACACCTGTACCGTCACATGTACTGTCACATGTACAGAGACATCTACCAACACCTGTACCGTCACATGTACTGTCACATGTACAGAGACATCTACCAACACCTGTACCGTCACATGTACCGCTCACACATGTGTGTGGGTTTTCTCCAGGTGGTCTCGTTTTCTCCCACGTGAACACTCATTAATTGACCGATTCCACCTTAATATATAGAGGACCACAGAACCTTGGCAAGTGTCGGCACTGGCTCATTGCGTGGCTGCTACTGCCTTCCTGCTCGACATCATCACCGGGGGAGTGGTGGCGCAGACTTTTCCATTTCGACCACCAGCCCCGCGGACAGAAACCACCGCCGCCGCCGATGCGGCACTTACCGGACGCGGTGCCGGCTGTTACATCGGCCGCCCGGGCTCCGTCCGGGTCCATCTGCGGCGCCGTTAAAGGCGTCTGCAGCAGCGCCTGCAGCTTCTCCTGCAAGATCCTTGCGGGTCGGAGGTCGTCGGGGAGTTGCAGTGACACCCGCGGTGGCCTAGGAGAGCAAATGGACGACAAGGGGCCTCACTGGAAAGGCCATCTCCACAATGTGTTTGGATCATCTTTACGACTTGTGACAGACACAGACGGACGGACGGGCAGAGTTTATGCATTCATGATTTCAGCATTAGTTGGAAAGCATTAAAAAATCCGTCACTATTCATCGAACTGAGTTTCGGGTTTCAAGTTGATTCTGTCTCATTTGCAAGAGTGAGTGACCTGGGTCACACTCTTTTTTGCGGTAAAGTCACGTAGGTAAAAAATAAAATTAATAAAAGTAAAATAAAAAATCACGACGTTTCGGAGGCAACACAAGCTTCAGGTGGAACCGTCACAGCACGATTGCTGTATCAAGTAATCAAGTGACTGGGTCACCACAATGCCAACAGTCAAACGAACCAAAAAAAATCGAACGCACGAGGAGAGACTTGCGCAACTCAACTCACCCCGCGGGATCGGCGCCAGCTAGACTGCGGTTGTGGCGGCGGCGGCGGTGGAGGTGGCGGTTTTGGTGGTGGTGGTCGTGCGAGCAGTACGCCAGGCCGACGGCCACCGCCGTCTTCCAGTCGCCGAGCGTGCGCGCGAGCCACACGGCCTCCGCGTGGAGCCCCGCCACGAGCAGCAGCTCCAGCGCGTACTCGGGGCTCCAGGCCGACGACACGCGCTGGGCCCGTGCGCTCGCGCTCACGCCGGCGCGGCTCACCGGCAGCAAGCGCCACCGCGGGGGAGGAGCTGCCGACGGTACAAGCGACCGTCAGCAGCATCAGCAGCAGCAGCATGAGCAGCAGAATCACCAGTATCAGCATCAGCACACGCACTCTCGCACCGGAACGACTCGCATTATCGTCATCATGCTTATCATCGTCTCACCATCATCAAAATCACTGACATTTTCAGCATCTGCAGCGTCACCACTCCGCTCGGTACCCACTGTGCTACGTGCATTACGCATGATTGCTCTGAATTGTGAAGAGCGACGAACTGGGAGTTTGCCGCAGCCCCGTACCTGCCGTCGTGTGCAGCGGTGGCAGCGTCTGCACGCTGTGCGGTGGGAACACGTAGAGTGCACGGTTGGTGAAGTATGCCGCCATGAACCGGCCCATGGAGCGAACCACAGCCAGCGCCGCCCGCTCACAAATCCCCGGCGCTGCGGGCGAGGCGAGCGGCACGAGGCGGCGGTTAGCGACGCGGACCACAGCGCCTTCACCGTGCTAACAGCACTCACCACAACAGCCTCTTAAAGCTACACACAGGAGATCTTCATCTTTGTACGTGTCTCGGATGTGTCTCGGATGTGTACGAGTCACCTGTGTCGGTGTGCGGTTGCAGGAGGCGTGCGGCCATGCGGTCGCACAGGCAGAGTGCGGGGAGCAGGTGGAGCGCACGCAGGTGAGCGTAGAGCAGCGCCAGGCAGTGGCGCGTCTGCAGGTGAGCGCCTCGCCTCCCCCCTGCCGCAAAACCATCGCCACCGTTTACACCGCGATGCCACTCGTCGTGATGCAGAGGTCGCAACCGGGTACCCGATACCCGTACCCTACCCGATACCCGGCTACCCGTACCCGGCTGGGTACGGCTACCCGTTTGCGACCCTGGTGCGGCCGGGTACGGGTACGGGTAGGCCGTGAGTCACTGGTGAGTCACCGTTTGTCACTCATTTCCCAACTTCTTGTCTATTCTCACAATTCAAGTTCCTAGAATCAACCCACCCACGCCTGCAACATGGCTTCATCCCAGAGGTCGCAATCGGGTACCCAATACCCGTACCCTACCCGATACCCGGCTGGGTACGGGTAGCCGGTTATCGGGTAGGGTACGGGTACCCGTTTGCGACCCTGGTGCGGCCGGGTACAGGTAAGGAATCAAAACCCGTTTGCGACCTCTGCCGTGATGCGACTCGCCGCGGCGGTGACAGTTTGGTGCACGTCGGCCGTCACCGATCCCGCACAACGGTGCTCACGATCGCCAAGCCGCAGGCCCGACGGCCACGGCTCCGGCCGGTTCCGTACCTGAGTCGGTGTCTTCCAGCACCGCCCTCCGCCAGGTGTGCACTGCCTCGTGGTATGAGCCGCTCAGGTAAAGTTCCTCTCCTGCGCGACAAACACACAGATGCCCCCAAGAGCTAACACAGGTAACTCACACACAGGTGGCGCGCACACACACCGACACGGCTAACACAGACATGCTGGGTTTCATTGCGCAGTGCACTCGCCACAACAATACCGCTCCCGGCTGGGTAACACACAAGTAGCCAACCGTGCTAATCGGTGCGGGGGAAGGACAACAAACTAAACACAAAAAAGTAGTTCTCAAGAAATGAGATTTCAATCGAGATTAAAAAACTATCAAGCTGGTGGAGGTGGTACAAGTAATGGTAGTAATAGTGATCATGCTGCTGATGATGATGATGGTGGTGGGTTTAGTGGTGGAAATTGTTGCGAATTATATTGATACCTATTATGACGAGCGTGGTGGTAGCAATGGTGGCGATGCCACTGCTGACAATGATGGCAGTGGTGATGGTGCTGCTACCGATGAGCAAGATGGCAGTGATGGTGGAAAGCTGTGATCATGCTGTGCTATCGGTGGTGCCGATGATCATGATAATGACGATGCCATCGCTGCTTCCGATGTCATCTCCGGCCCGGCACAGTAAACGCACCGGCAATGTCAAGCAACGGTCTCTGCCGTGGAAAGCTCCCGTCCACGCACTGCAGGCGCGCCTGCACCGCCGCAGCGATACGCGAGGCCACCAGCCGCTCCTGGGCGGCCCCGTCGTCACATTCATCAGCACCGTGCCGCAGCTGCTGCTGGAACTGCAAAACGTGTCTGTACAGCAGCCTCCAGCAGGCGACGAGCCTGGACGCGCACAGAGAGAGCGAGAGGCGCGGACAGCCGCGATGAACCCGGCGGGAAAGTACTGTCAGGAACACGTCATTGGAGAGGGTACCCGAGAATTTTAAACCAGCTCCTGTCGCACTTGCAAACGAGATGTTAATGCCTCTGAAGGGATTGTCCTCGTCAAATATTTTAATACAAACATTTACACTCTGAGCCTGGCCTGTATCGGGTAGCCCTGGGAAGTCAGAATTAAGATCGGGAAATTAATGCAGTCATGAGATATATTCTTCAACTTACTGGTGAGTGAGCTGAAATGATAAGCATTACGAATTATTAAGGATAATTACCGTGTCCGATGCTGGTAGATGTGACAATTTAATTCGTTTGGCTATCAGGTGGTGGATGGTTTGAACGACAAAAATGTGTCAAGATCACATACGTGGCCTAACCAAGGAATCTATTACGAATCATAATGATGGCCGCAGAAAAGCCAACGTGTTCAGTGCAAATTGTTTAACCATGCAAGAACTGGGTGGGCAAAGGAAGTGTGGAAGAGTAAAAGGTGGGGAGGACCGATCCGAAAATCACTCTCCGCCACTGATATTAGCCGTGGCCAGGGCTGGAATTCAAGGCACGGGATTCATAGGGCAGTGGCTCAGCCACTGCATCACAGCTACCGCCCCCGTCTAGAGAAACAGAGTTGTTTATTTCCCGTGAATATTATTTATATTTTTCCTTATGTGGTCAAAGACTCGATTGAAACAACTTCAGAAGTACTAGAATACACGCAGACACAGAGACACGCAGACACAGAGACACGCAGACACAGCGACACGCAGACACAGAGACACGCAGACACAGAGACACGCAGACACAGAGACACGCAGACACAGAGACACGCAGACACAGAGACACGCAGACACAGCGACACGCAGACACAGAGACACGCAGACACAGCGACACGCAGACACAGAGACACACAGACACAGAGACACACAGCCACGGAGACACACAAATAGAGAGACGCAGACACAGAGACACGCAGCCACGGAGACACGCAGACACAGAGACACGCAGACACAGAGACACGCAGACACAGAGACACGCAGCCACGGAGACACGCAGACACAGAGACACACAGCCACGGAGACACACAAATAGAGAGACGCAGACACAGAGACACGCAGCCACGGAGACACGCAGACACAGAGACACGCAGACACAGAGACACGCAGACACAGAGACACGCAGACACAGAGACACGCAGACACAGAGACACACAGCCACGGAGACACACAGCCACGGAGACACGCAGACACAGAGACACGCAGACACAGAGACACGCAGACACAGAGACACGCAGACACAGAGACACGCAGACACAGAGACACACAGCCACGGAGACACACAAATAGAGACACGCAGACACAGAGACACGCAGACACAGAGACACACAGACACAGAGACACGCAGCCACGGAGACACGCAGACACAGAGACACGCAGACACAGAGACACGCAGACACAGAGACACGCAGACACAGAGACACACAGACACAGAGACACGCAGACACAGAGACACACAGACACAGAGACACGCAGCCACGGAGACACGCAGACACAGAGACACGCAGATACAGAGACACGCAGACACAGAGACACGCAGACACAGAGACACACAGCCACGGAGACACACAGCCACGGAGACACGCAGACACGGAGACACGCAGACACAGAGACACGCAGACACAGAGACACGCAGACACAGAGACACGCAGACACAGCGACACGCAGACACAGAGACACGCAGACACAGAGACACACATATAGAGACACGCAGACACAGAGACACACATATAGAGACACGCAGACACAGAGACACGCAGACACAGCGACACGCAGACACAGCGACACGCAGACACAGCGACACGCAGACACAGAGACACACAGATAGAGACACGCAGATAGAGACACGCAGCCACGGAGACACGCAGACACAGCGACACGCAGACACAGCGACACGCAGACACAGCGACACGCAGACACAGAGATACACAGATAGAGACACGCAGACACAGAGACACGCAGACACAGAGACACACAAATAGAGACACGCAGACACAGAGACACGCAGACACAGAGACACACAGATAGAGACACGCAGACACAGAGACACGCAGACACAGAGACACACAAAGAGAGACACGCAGACACAGAGACACGCAGACACAGAGACACGCAGACACAGAGACACGCAGACACAGCGACACGCAGAGACACACAGCCACGGAGACACAGAGACACGCAGACACAGAGACACGCAGACACAGCGACACGCAGACACAGCGACACGCAGACACAGCGACACGCAGACACAGCGACACGCAGACACAGAGACACGCAGACACAGAGACACGCAGACACAGAGACACGCAGACACAGCGACACGCAGACACAGCGACACGCAGACACAGAGACACGCAGACACAGAGACACGCAGACACAGAGACACGCAGACACAGAGACACGCAGACACAGAGACACGCAGACACAGCGACACGCAGACACAGAGACACGCAGACACAGAGACACGCAGACACAGCGACACGCAGACACAGAGACACGCAGACACAGAGACACGCAGACACAGAGACACGCAGACACAGAGACACGCAGACACAGCGACACGCAGACACAGCGACACGCAGACACAGAGACACGCAGACACAGCGACACGCAGACACACAGCCACGGAGACACAGAGACACGCAGACACAGAGACACGCAGACACAGAGACACGCAGACACAGCGACACGCAGACACAGCGACACGCAGACACAGAGACACGCAGACACAGAGACACGCAGACACAGAGACACGCAGACACAGAGACACGCAGACACAGAGACGCACAGCAACGGAGACACACAAATAGAGAGACGCAGACACAGAGACACACAGCCACGGAGACACGCAGACACAGAGACACGCAGACACAGAGACACGCAGACACAGAGACACGCAGACACAGAGACACGCAGACACAGAGACACACAAATAGAGACACGCAGACACAGAGACACGCAGACACAGAGACACGCAGACACAGAGACACGCAGACACAGAGACACGCAGACACAGCGACACGCAGACACAGCGACACGCAGACACAGAGACACGCAGCCACGGAGACACGCAGACACAGCGACACGCAGACACAGAGACACGCAGACACAGAGACACGCAGACACAGCGACACGCAGACACAGAGACACACAAATAGGACACGCAGACACAGCGACACGCAGACACAGAGACACGCAGACACAGAGACACGCAGACACAGCGACACGCAGACACAGAGACACAGAGACACACAAATAGAGACACGCAGACACAGAGACACGCAGACACAGAAACACGCAGACACAGAGACACGCAGACACAGAGACACGCAGACACAGAGACACGCAGACACAGCGACACGCAGACACAGCGACACGCAGACACAGAGACACACAGATAGAGACACGCAGACACAGAGACACGCAGCCACGGAGACACGCAGACACAGCGACACGCAGACACAGCGACACGCAGACACAGAGACACACAGATAGAGACACGCAGACACAGAGACACGCAGCCACGGAGACACGCAGACACAGCGACACGCAGACACAGCGACACGCAGACACAGAGACACACAGATAGAGACACGCAGACACAGAGACACGCAGCCACGGAGACACGCAGACACAGCGACACGCAGACACAGCGACACGCAGACACAGAGACACACAGATAGAGACACGCAGACACAGAGACACGCAGCCACGGAGACACGCAGACACAGCGACACGCAGACACAGCGACACGCAGACACAGAGACACACAGATAGAGACACGCAGACACAGAGACACGCAGCCACGGAGACACGCAGACACAGCGACACGCAGACACAGCGACACGCAGACACAGAGACACACAGATAGAGACACGCAGACACAGAGACACGCAGACACAGAGACACACATATAGAGACACGCAGACACAGAGACACGCAGACACAGCGACACGCAGACACAGAGACACACAGATAGAGACACGCAGACACAGAGACACGCAGACACAGAGACACGCAGACACAGAGACACACAGCCACGCGAAAAGGCAGCCGCCACGTCGCTCGGCGATTGCTAACCGGATCTTCCCGCTACGCACCTGTGTGCCGGCCGGCTACTCTCTCTGCCGGCGCTGCGTGCGGGGAGGTGCAGGACGGACCTGAGCCACTCCGGCCCCACCACCGCGACCCGCCCGGATAGAGTCGGCGCCACCCGCCGGTCTGCCGCTGCCGGTGCATGGCACAAGGCGTAGATCTCCGCGCCAGTGCCAAGCCCCTCTCGTACGGAATCTGCCATCGCTTCTTCCATCGCCACCTCTGCCGGCGCCTCATCGCCGTCCTCGCCGGGAGGCTCTACCGGCGGCGCAAGGCACGGTTCTGGGAGCGGCGGTTGGACCGGCGGATCTGGCGCCGGTGCCAGCACCAGCCCGCACGCGCGGTCGAGCCACGCCTCGGCGAAGGACAGCAAGGAAAGAGCGGCGAGCAGCGACCGCAGGTGCGAGCGAGTGTCGCCGGTGTCAGCGCGCCCGCCCAGCAGCGCCGCCGCCACCTCCAAGCTCAGCCGAGCGCCGTACGGAAGGGCCCGGCGGTGCCGGCGCCGGCGGTGACTGCCGCGGAGGGGTAGGGGGAGGGGCTCGCCGGGCCAGCAGAGCACCAGTGCGCAGCGCCGGAAGAGCTGCAGCACCGCGAAGGGCCAGGGGTCGCGGCGCACGGAGCGCGACGCGGCTTTGCCGGCGGGGCCGGCGCTGCCGCGGGGCCGATCGGTGAACTGCAGCAGCACCGACAGGCGGGCCACGCACGTTACGGTGAAGGTCATCCAGGTGTCCCAGAAGTCGACATCCCTGGACAGCGCGGTGCAGAGACAGAGACATGCGGGAGATTTTGTTGACGTGTACAGGTAGTCCTCTACTTATGATGGAGATGCGTTACGATGACCCCGAAAATATCGTAAGTCGAAGATGGCCTAGCCTACCCAAGAGTCTTAAAGAATGGTGATAATTTAGCAAAACAGAGCAATTTACAGTACCGTACTGTATAAACTATATACTGTATGTATGTATTAATTACAATACTGTATTGCACCGTAAAATGTAAAGTAAAATAAACAAGGTAAATTCTTAGCCTACCTATATGAACTGCAATTTAATAGAAAGTGTTTTCAGGAAACAATCCTATCTGCTATAAAAACTTTTAGAATGCATTGAACGTATCGTATCGTGGTAACCCTCAAATGAAATCGCTAAAGCTATGTATCATACTTGCATTGAATGTATCGTGACGTATCATATTGTACTGTACTCACCAAGATTCTGTCCGCTGTCTGCATACTTGAACGATGTTAGGTTGGTGATGGCAATTTTGTCACATCGCTATCGCCATCGTAAGATCGAAATATCGTAAGTCGGACCATCGTAACTCGGGGACAACCTGTATGTTTTAAAAAATATATATATATAATTGTTATGATTTACAGGGATCTGTATGCTAGACAGGAGCTGGCTTAATCGCCACGCCGGTGAGTGCGGCCTGACGAATTGAAGCGCAGTACGCTAACCGCGGCGCTACCGCACACACCCACACGTACACACGTCATCGATCAAGTGAGAGTGTCACCAACGTGTCTGCTAATCGCGAACTGCCCGGAGGAAGCGCCCCCCCCTCACCTGAGAGTGAGCAGCAGGTGCCACGCGACGATCAGCCGGCGCTGAGCGAACGAGAGCCGGGCCGAGAGATCCGCTCCGCCTGCCGCCGTCAGCTCCATCTCTCCCTCGGCGGTGCGGGATTCCTCGTGCATCCCCGCAAACTCCACGCGGCCGTGCTCCATGCGCACGTACGGGTGGGGGTCGGGGCCCCCCCCTCCTCCCGCATCCCCCGCCCCCCCTTCCTCTTCGTCCGAAAGGTCGTCGTAGAGGTCGTCGCCCTAGCGACCGGCGGACAGTGTTAAAAGGAGAGCCGGGGAGACGTCTATCGAGACGCGAAAACTTGGAATCGTCATCGGCTACTTCCTTTGTGGTTCACTAATATAATCGGGCCCCTTGAGAAATAGCGGTTTGTGCCTACATCCTGCCTCCTGAAGGTGGGAAACCCCCTAGAAACGCCCTCGAAGCCCATCATCCCTCCACGATCGACAATATCGGTACCACTTTGTGGGGAAATCAACAGTGGTTGTCCTATGGATATGCTTGTCCCCGCCATATGAATGTGTAATTTACACTGCTGGCCAAGGGCTGTATACGGGAGATGAGCACCAATGCCTCAGTACCCGTTTGAGCAGCAGGAAATCGCTTTGGCTTTGTACTTTACAATAACCAATTATCATAATCATTATTATTTAGAGACACGATTGATTCAAAACGGAGAGGGCGCTGACCTAGCGAGAGTCGTGGCAGTAGTTTGGTGGCGGGGAGGGGGGGGCAGCTCACCTGCAGAGCTCGGTGGCCCCCACAGGACCACTCGTCGGGGTCTTGCTGCAGGAAGGGGGGCGGCGGTAGCGGCGGTGGTGGCGCCGCCGTGGCGTCTACCGCCACCGTCTCATCGGGGGGCGGCGCGCCCAGCACCGAGAGGCTCCGTAGCAGCACCGCCTCGCCAGGAAGCTGTCGGAGGCATCGTCGTCACCGTTAGCCACGCTCCATCCGCTGCCGGGTGAAAGCCTGCTCAAGAGTGGGTGCGTTGATCTGGTGAGTGCGTCTATCTGCGGCGAGCCTGGTGAATGTCACTGCAGCGTGCCCGGTGAGGGCGCCGCACCCGCGATGCCGCCAGGCCGATGCGGACGTCCTCGAGCGTGCGGTGGACGTCCTCCAGCGCAGCCTGCACCAGCCTCGCCGGCGCCAGCTCGCCGCCCAAACGCATCACCGTCACCACGTACCCTGAGGCAGATCACACGGCTTCACCGCTCAGTGCCCAAACAGATCATCGTCACCACGTAACCTGCAACACACCACGCGGCTCACCGCTCAGCGCCCAAACGCATCACCATCAACATGTACCCCGAGATGAGTGGGGCGAGGCGGGAGAGTGCGTGCAGGAGAGGTAGAGAGAGACGGCGCCCGTACCATCGGAGGCGAGCAGGAAGGGCAGCCGGGGGTGCGCGCTCACGGAGAACCGCTGGCGCAAGGCGTCCGCCTCGGAGGCGGCCGAGCCGTGCGACGCCGTCGCGTCGGCGCTGCCACTGGCGCTGTCACGTGCGGGGAGCGGAGGGACGGAGAGAGTGGAGTGGTCCAGGTGTCAGAGATGCCGAGCCGGCACCACTGAGAGCTACCGAGATCCTGGGTTCATATCCAGGGTTCAGGTGCCCATCATTGAACCGGGTTCTCGAGTGTGCGAGAGGATGGTCTCCGTCTGATATAAAGGGAACCATCGACTACAGAGAAACCCAGAGGCTGACAGTGAAATCCACAGCCTACAGAGTGACAGAAGTGACTTCGTGGAATAAAGCCAGAAACACAGCTTTCCCAGGTTCAAAATATCCATTAGGTTTTTTCGGTAAAGTCACGTAGGTAAAAAATTAAAATTAAAATTAATAAAAGTAAAATAAAAATAAAAAATCACGACGTTTCGGAGGCAACACAAGCTTCCGTCTTCAGGTGGAAGCTTGTGTTGCCTCCGAAACGTCGTGATTTTTTATTTTTATTTTACTTTTATTAATTTTAATTTTAATTTTTTACCTACGTGACTTTACCGAAAAAACCTAAGAATATGAATCCTTGCAGTCACGAAAGCTTCAAATCTAGAATCAAAATATCCCCTTTGCAGTGGTAGGCCTCAGTTATCCATCGAGCAGCCCTGCGTTGGTAAGGAGTGCTGCATCACAGGCCCCTGGATAAATGGCGATGTTTTGATCATCACGGCCGATGACGACGAAGACCTCACCTGTACGTGACGAGGGGGTGGAGAGGGATGAAGAGGGCCGGACCGAACTCCACCGAGCAGCCGTGCGTGGAGAGCGTGAGGGGCTCCCCGAGGCGAGACACGAGCAGCAGAGCGCCACGCTTGAGCATGCACGCGAGCAGCGCGTCCCCGCTCAGCCAGCTCGCGTCGCTCACCCAGTACGACCTGCGGCGAGGGGCGGCACGGGGAGGCGTCACGGAGGCGTCGTGGCGAGCACCTATCCCACCATTTCTCAATCTCCGCAAACAGCTCTTCCTTCCGATATTAGGAAGCCACTGCAGCTATGCACTTTTAAATCCAGATAGAAAACTAATTTCTTTACAATTTCTTTTAGTGGTTTATTGTCCTTCCCCCCCCACCCACCTCCGATAAGCACGGTATACTACGCACTGTGCAAAAGAAGTTTGACGTACATACATCTCCGAAAATCGCTCCTGCATCCTCCTGAAACTGGCCAACTGGATATCAAATTGTTAATGCCATCCCTGTAAATTGTTGCCATCCCTCAATGCGACATCCGACATCCGGTGAGGAGTTAACAGCTCGCATCGCCCACCTAGCACGACCAGCGGGCGCCCGCGGTCAACCTGCTGTGAGTCCATCTTCACCGACTCTCACGGTCGATCGTCACAGCGTCAGTTCATACGGTTGACCCCCACCTTCACTGTGCCAATCGTTCCTATGTCAACCCACGCTCTTTGACCTGGCCCCGGCCCCGCTCTCCGATGTCAAACCTCACAGCATTAACCCTCAACCCCTGCCGGATCAACCCCTGCCGGATCAACCCCTCCTGATCCAACGCTCCGAGTGTCCGCACGCCCGCCCTCCGTGTCGACCCTCCCGGCCGTATTCCCGTTCCACGGTGAAGTCAACGGCGGACGCGGGGCGCGAGCTCGCGTCTCGGCGGCTCAGGGCGCGCCGTCGGCCGCGGCACGGGACGGCGCGTGGGCGTTTGACGGCGCCGGCGGGCGGGCGGGCGGGCAGCACCGCACCTGATGAACTTGGGCAGCAGGGTGGGGCCGCGGAAGCCGCAGCCCTGCAGATGGGAGGACACCGAGACGCCGCCCGTCGCAGAGGTGAACAGCACCTGGGTGGCCTGCGTGGCACGGACGAGGTTTTACGGTCTTGGTTTGAAGCTTTCGTGACTGCAGGAATCCACACTCTTGAGCTACATCCATTTCAAACCTTTTAAAAACAGTCTGCCTCAGCAGCAGAACGTGATTTCCCACGTGATGATAGACGCTTGTGCTGCGCCCGAAACGTCGTGATTTATTTTATTTTATTTTATACCTAGGTGACTTTACCGAAAGAACCAAAGAGTATGAGATTTTACGATTCAAGTTGATTTTGTTTAAACGGGTGAGGCCACGGGAGGCCGGGACAGAGTCTCATTTGCAAGAATGAGTGACCTGGGGTCATCAAAATGGAAAAAAAAACTATGCCAGTACAGGAAATCAAGCAAATAAAAATTCGAACAAATGGAAACAATATTGGACAAACGTAGATCGATGTTAAATAAAATATTCCCTTGAGCGCAAGTTGGCCAGGATAGATTTGTATTGACCGATCATAATACAATTACAATTATGTTACATAAACATGAAACGGATATTGGGTGACTTTCGTATAAAATGGAAATAGGCAAGGATATACGAGTTAAATGCAGTTGCAAGTGAAGTGATCTGCAACACGGCGGTGAGCTAACTGCTTTGAATGAGATATTAGAGCCCATTTCACGAGCCCTTCATCTGATTAGCAAAGTACATGGCACTTAAGGGATCGAGAGGGCAAATGTTAATAGAAGACATGAAACACTCAAGCACATGCACAGACATACACACACACACACACGTATACAACATGACAACCACAGTGACGTCACCACGGTATAAGGTGCACCTTATACAAAGACAAAGATCCCCCCATATAGCCTTAACAGGCTGTTGGGGCAAGTGCTGTTAGCGAGCAACAATGAAGGCCGGCACGACGTTTTGCCACCTTTGTCTCCCGGGTGGTGATGTTTACACACCGTACAAGGTACTCATTTGAGGCTGAGTTGACCTAGGGAAGGCCCAGGATCGGTGCAAATAATCGTCACCGGTGTTTGACCGTGAGCGGGAATGGTTCAGCTTATACACATACACACATGCTTTCAAGCACAGAACTACACACACGTGTGCATCTAAACAAATATTGTAGCTGAGCGCAAGATCCAGCAGTGGACAGATCACTGCCGACGATGACGATGGTGGCAAAGTGGAGGATGATGATGAGGAAGGATGACTGGCGGCCCGGCGCTGACCTGAGGGTGCCTCTGGTTGACGGCAATGGCGAGCACGTGCCCGTCGCTGGAGAGACGCGCCACGTACGCACCGCGCGACTTCACCGCCTCGCACGCCGGCGAGAGGGAGCCCAGTGCGCAGGCAAACCCGTGCCACGTGGCACTGAACGGTGCCACGCTGGGGAAGGCATCGGCAATAGCGGCGGTCATGCTCTGTAGTAAACAACTCATCCTTTGCTCACCCGCACACACTGTTCATCCTTTGCTCACCCACACACACCGCTCACCCTTCGCTCACCCACACACACCGCTCACCCACACACACCGCTCACCCATCACTCACCCACACACACCACTCACCCTTCACTCCCCACACACACCGCTCACCCTTCGCTCACCCACACACACCGCTCACCCTTCACTCACCCACACACACCGCACACCCTTCGCTCACCCACACACACCGCTCACCCTTCACTCACCCACACACACCGCACACCCTTCGCTCACCCACACACACCACTCACCCTTCACTCACCCACACACACCACTCACCCACCACTCACCCACACACACCACTCACCCACCACTCACCCACACACACCACTCACCCTTCACTCACCCACACACACCACTCACCCACCACTCACCCACACACACCACTCACCCACACACACCACTCACCCTTCGCTCACCCACACACACCACACATCCTTCACTCACCCACACACACCACTCACCCACCACTCACCCACACACACCACTCACCCACCACTCACCCACACACACCACTCACCCTTCACTCACCCACACACACCACTCACCCATCACTCACCCACACACACCACTCACCCTTCACTCACCCACACACACCACTCACTCTTCGCTCACCCACACACACCACACATCCTTCACTCACCCACACACACCACTCACCCATCACTCACCCACACACACCACTCACCCATCACTCACCCACACACACCACTCACCCATCACTCACCCACACACACCACTCACCCTTCACTCACCCACACACACCACTCACCCACCACTCACCCACACACACCACTCACCCTTCGCTCATCCACACACACCACACATCCTTCACTCACCCACACACACCACTCACCCACCACTCACCCACACACACCACTCACCCACCACTCACCCACACACACTACTCACCCTTCACTCACCCACACACACCACTCACCCACCACTCACCCACACACACCACTCACCCTTCACTCACCCACACACACCACTCACCCTTCACTCACCCACACACACCACTCACCCATCACTCACCCACACACACCACTCACCCTTCACTCACCCACACACACCACTCACCCTTCGCTCACCCACACACACCACACATCCTTCACTCACCCATACACACCACTCACCCATCACTCACCCACACACACCACTCACCCATCACTCACCCACACACACCACTCACCCATCACTCACCCACACACAACACTCACCCTTCACTCACCCACACACACCACTCACCCACCACTCACCCACACACACCACTCACCCACCACTCACCCACACACACCGCACACCCTTCACTCACCCACACACACCACTCACCCTTCACTCACCCACACACACCGCACATTCCTTCACTCACCCACACACACCGCTCACCCATCACTCACCCACACACACCGCACATTCCTTCACTCACCCACACACACCACTCACCCTTCACTCACCCACACACACCGCTCACCCATCACTCACCCACACACACCGCTCACCCATCACTCACCCACACACACCGCACATTCCTTCACTCACCCACACACACCACTCACCCATCACTCACCCACGCACACCACTCACACATCACTCACCCACACACACACACCACTCACCCTTCGCTCACCCACACACACCACTCCTCCTTCACTCACCCACACACACCACTCACCCATCACTCACCCACACACCCCACTCACCCTTTGCTCACCCACACACACCACTCACCCATCACTCACCCACACACACCACTCACACACCACTCACCCTTCACTCAAGCACGCAAGCCGCGTGGTTAGCGGTAGCGCGGGAGCCCCGCAATGGGCTGTGAGGTTGGCGGCAGAGCGAGGGAGGAGGCTCGCATCTCACCTGAAGAGTGCGTCCGAGCCGTCGAGCCAGCGGAGGAGGAGGCTCGAAATGATGAGACTCTGGCCAGCGCTGAACACAAACGAGCAGAGGCAGCAATCGCCCAGCTCCTGCACGCGACGGGGACCGGAGGGGCGACACCGTGGATTGAGGCGGTACACATTCACACACTCAAAGCTACATTTGTGACTCGTTTACCTAAAAAAACACTAAGTCGGAACAGAAAAGTAGCAAGTGATGTTGATATAAAGAACTCTGACAGAAGGCTGGGGTCAGGCATGCCCCATGTAATTAACCGACTAATTAACTGGCAAACAAGCTAATAAGACCAATTACTGTGGCCAGCACCTGACCTCTGCTCCGCTGTGCAAGAAGCGGAGCCGTGCTCGTGAGCACGAGTGGCAGCAACCCATTCTCCGAGCCCTCAATCGCACGCACGTGCGTGCAGGAACTAATGCTGCGGTGAGCCTAATCGTTAGCAGCTGCGCTGGGCATTGTGCTCTGTCTTTTTCCACACGTGCAGATTTTTAATTGTTCAGCTCAGCGCTCCAGATAAGCTACGTCCAGGGATCTCAACTGAAGTTCTGTGATTAAATCCTTTATATTAAGTTCACTTGCTTGCTTGCTTGCGCGCTTACGACCGTGCAAATCTTTCGGTCGTTGTTTAACCCACTTCCCGTGATCCAATCGAGCTGACATTTTGCACACAGACTCGTTGTGCGTGACAATTTATTTTCGTGAAAATTTTTTTCCAGAACTTTACACTTTTTAGGAATTTTTTTTTTATATTTAATTACCAATTGCTTAATGGTGGCAGGCAATCATCTGACCCATAGGTGGCAGCCATCTCAAGCCAGAGGACGAGAGGACTCTAGCCGCCACGCATATAAAGGATTTATAGTGAAAAACTTAGTTTTTACGGATTAATTTTTATTTCACTTTCGTGGACTCTTCTCCAACACGAAGAGTTGGAGCATTCCAGATGTTTCCGACTCATGAGGCCAATAGCACAATAACCTGCTGCTGGATGAAGGCCTCCCAACGCTCTCTAGCTCTAGCGCCGGTGCTCACCGGATCTGTGAAGAACACCGCGTGCGCCGCGGCCTCCTTGTCGGCGGCGCCGGGCAGCGGCACGTCGCTAGGCGGAGGCAGCTGAGCCCAGCGGCCGAGCAGGAGTGAGCCTGGCACGGCGTGCGGGGGGCCGTCCACCCCGCGCAGCTCCCACAGCAGAGGCCCGTCCGGGGCCCCCCCCAGCAGCACGCGCCGGCCCTCGTCCGAGGGGAGCACCCACAGACGGGCGGTCGAGCCTGGGAGCAAAGGGCACTTTGAACGCTCGTGGTCTGTTCGTATTTAGCGAGCGGTGTTGTTTTAATTGCAATTCCTTATCTTCGTTGTGTGAGATTTCCTCGCCTTCTAATCGGATGCAACTCTCCAATCGGTTCGGTGGCCTCCTTGTCGGCGATTTTGTAATGAGGTAATCGTAAGGCTCTACAAATCCAAATGCTCAGTAGAGCAGATGGGTGACATCAAGTCACGTGTAACTATGAGGCGTGTGGCGATTCCTTATCGTCTGGGGTTGTAGGACCCCCAGGCAAACATTTGCACAGGTTCAAGAATCCATTTTACTATCATCTCCTGGCCACCTTACAACTCAAGCCCACAAGACTTAATATATTAGGTGAAGTGGCTGGGAAATGACAGTACAGCAAGTGGGTTGTGCGAGAATTCAGATGAGCATTTATCGCTACTGCCCTGGCTGCGTTTGTTGGTCCTGTACAACCGCTAACACCAACCCAGCCATCCTGTCCCTTTGGCGTTCACTTCAAGTTTCAAGTGTATTTAGTTTCATCTTCTTGGTTCTTTCGGTAAAGTCACGTAGAAGGGAAATAATAAAGTAAAAAAATAAAACCTAATAAAATACAATTCTCACGACGTTTCGGCCACAATGCAAGCAGCCGTCCTCAGGTGAAGAACAGGTCTGTCGGAAAAACAGCGTCATTCAGAAAAGACAGCGTCATTCAGACGCTGTCTTTCCGACAGACCTGTTCTTCACCTGAGGACGGCTGCTTGCGTTGTGGCCGAAACGTCGTGAGAATTTTTTTTTTTATTGTTTTATATTAATATTATTTTATTATTTCCCTTCTACGTGACTTTAGCGAAAGAACCAAGAAGATGAATCCCTGCAGTCACGAAAGCTTTAAATCGAAAAGTATTGCATGAGTGACCCGGGTCACCAAAATAACAAGAGCAATAACGTACACACAAGTACAGCCTTGAAGCATATAGAAATAACAGCAAAAAAAAACCATATGCCAGCAAAGACAGCCAAACAGAACTCAGGGCAGAGACAACCGCGTTCCACTTCTTGGCGAGTGGTGTGCCAGGCGCGGCACCTTGTTCGCCCGCTCTGCTCGTGAGCGTGAGCACGGCCGGGTGGGCGGGTGCCGTCTTCAGTGAGTCCGTGTCCTTGTGCCACAGGAACAACTCCCCGCTCACCAGCACGCCAGCGAGCCACGCGCCTGCGCCCGCACACACACGCACACACGGACAGAGAACACAAACCACAGCATCAGCCAGTGCCAGCAGGAATCTGGTACCCACGAAAACCGGTACCAGCAAAATCCGGTAGCCATGAAATCCATTACCCACGAAATTTGGTTCATGAGTAATGAAATCTGGCACCAGAAAAATCTACTACCCATAATATCTGGTACCTCAAGATCTGGTATGAGTTTAATCCAGTAGCCCTGACATCCATTACCCACGAAATTTGGTTCATGAGTAATGAAATCTGGCTCCAGAAAAATCTACTACCCATAGATATCTGGTACCCCAAGATCTGGTATTAGCTTAATCCAGTAGCCATGAAATCCATTACCCACGAAATTTGGTTCATGAGTAATGAAATCTGGCACCAGAACAATCCACTACCCATAGATATCTGGTACCTCAAGATCTGGCATTAGCTTCATCCAGTAGCCATGAAATCAGAGGTGCCATATAAATTGGGCACCCAAGGAATGGGGCAGCAGTGTGGGCGCTTTAGGACTTGCCGTTTCTGGACGGCGCCATGGCGACGACGCGCGGGAGCAGCGAGTGGAGGCGTGGAACGCGGCGCCGCGTTCGTCCCGACGGGAGGAAAAGTACCGAGGCACGGCGTTCGTCCAGCAGCAGTAGGTTCTCCGAGTCCTGGTGGTGCCGGTACCAGCGGCGGCGGCACCGGTGTGGCGCACGGAGAAGAACGGTGCGAGATTAGCCGTGGTATACGGTGAAGGGCAAAAATGGACGTGGTCGGGTGGCTCGTGGGTGGTTCATAATGGCTGCGTCAGAGACACTGAGATGTTTGTTGCATGGCGTCAAAACAACGTTGTATTAAATTTCGATTTAAAGCTTTCCTGACTGCAGGGATTCATCTTCTTGGTTCTTTCGGTAAAGTCACGTAGAATTGAAATAATAAAATAATAAAAATAAAACATAATAAAATAATTCTCACGACGTTTCGGCCACAATGCAAGTATCCGTCCTCAGGTGGAGAACAGGTCTGTCGAAGAGTGACTTTACCGAAAGAACCAAGAAGAACGTTGTATTATTTTACTATCATGCTGGTTTACCCTGGAAAGCCCCACTGAATCTCATGACGATTTTCAGGAGGGTCCTGCCAAATTTTCGCAAGAGGAAGGCGATGATTGCTATGCGTAATGTAAAAGTAAATAATTCGCGGAATCATTACAAAGAAATCTTCTTTATACTTTTCAATGCTCAGCGCTGATATTTCT
Source organism: Lampetra planeri (assembly GCF_965212315.1). NCBI lineage: Eukaryota > Metazoa > Chordata > Hyperoartia > Petromyzontiformes > Petromyzontidae > Lampetra > Lampetra planeri. The sequence continues at coordinate 168,844 of NW_027614351.1, read as the reverse complement.
ACCCAACCTTTTTCGTGATGACATTTTAGTGCAGTCACCATCAACTCGCTACACTTTAGCACCACGATTACACAAGGCCGGATGACCGAACAGTGGATTCGAACTCAGGCTCCCCACGGCACCAGCTCAATAATCTCACCCATAAGCCACGTGGCCTCCACTCCCATGCCAAAGGTAGAGGGTTAAGCACCAAAACCAAATCCACGCAGCTCGACACATCCACGGCACGGGTGGTTTTCCACCGGCTATTCGCTGAGCGATGCCAGAACCACACCGCAACAGACAAACTGAACCTGGCTCGGGACGAAACAGGGCCAGGGGCTGGGACAAAGACGCGTCCGGCGCATGTGACGTCAGCGGCACGGCTCAGCTTGTGCAGTTGAAAAACCGGGTGCCTCTGGAACCGTGCCGAACTGGTTGTATGGTGGGGGAAAAGTACGGTAAGTCTTGTGTCAGCAGCAACATCCTACCAGGCCCATCCATCTGATCTGAGGCCATGGCTTCCTTCGCTTGATGCTGGCCAGGGCCAGGACCTCCAATCTTCCCTGCATACTCCTGCAGAAGCCTGCACACACAAGTAGACACACAGGCTGCTGATGATCCTGCAGATGTTTTATTCCACTTATAATGTTACTGATGATGCCGCTGCTAATTACGATGCTGACGCTGATGATGCTGCTGCTGATGCTGCTGCTGATGATGCTGCTGCTGCTGATGATGCTGCTGATGATGATGCTGCTGATGATGATGCTGCTGCTGATGATGCTGCTGCTGATAATGCTGCTGCTGATGATGTTGCTGATGATGATGCTGCTGCTGATGATGCTGCTGCTGATGATAATGCTTATAAAGATGTAACTACTTATGCTGATGATGATGCTGATGGTCACGCTGCCGATGATGATGCTACTAATGATGACAACGTTGCTGCTGCTAAAAAAGGTGCTAATGGTGATGCTGCTCATGATGACAGTGATGGTGCTGATGGCACATTTGATCGTGTGGATGATGATGATGATGATTATAATAATGCCAATAAAGTTGTAACTTCTGACGCTACTGAATATAATGCTGATGATAATGTCGCTGCTGACGATAAATGCTGCTGATGGCAATTACACTGACACTGAAGATGCTTCTGATGTTGCTGTTGCTTAGACTGAATATGCTGGTTATGTTGGTTATGTTGGTGCTGATGCTGCTGCTAAAGATGATGATGATGATGCTGATGATGATAATGCCGCTACTAAATATGATGATGATGATAATGCTGCTGCTGTCCGTGGTGATGCTGGTGATGATGCTGCTAAAGATGCTGATGATGATGCTGCTGCTGCTCATGATGATGCTGGTGATGATGATGATGCTGATACCGCTGCTGCTGATGATGAATGCTGCTGATGATGACTGCTGCTGATGGTGCTGCTGATGGTGCTGCTGATGATGAGGCTGCTGATGATGATGCTGCTGATGCTGCTGATGATGAACGCTGGTGATGATGCTGACGCTGAATTCTGATGATGCTGATGATGAATGCTGCTGCTGATGATGCTGCTGATGATGATGCTGATGATGAATGCTGCTGCTGATGATGCTGCTGATGATGATGCTGATACTGCTGCTGCTGCTGATGATGCTGCTTATGATGATGCTGATACTGCTGCTGCTGATGATGCTGCTGCTGATGATGCTGCTGCTGATGATGCTGCTGCTGATGATGCTGCTGCTGATGATGCTGCTGCTGATGATGCTGATACTGCTGCTGCTGCTGATGATGATGCTGATACTGCTGCTGCTGATGATGCTGCTGCTGATGATGCTGCTGCTGATGATGCTGCTGATGATGCTGCTGCTGATGATGCTGCTGCTGATGATGCTGCTGCTGATGATGCTGCTGCTGATGATGCTGCTGATGATGAACGCTGGTGATGATGCTGACGCTGAATTCTGATGATGCTGATGATGAATGCTGCTGCTGATAATGCTGCTGATGATGATGCTGATACTGCTGCTGCTGATGATGCTGCTGCTGATGATGTGGCGCTCACCTCGACCCCCCGCCTCAACTCTTCCTGATCAGTCCACGCCGCCGCTGTCGCTCGCGTCCATCCTCACCGCCTCGCGGTGCCGCTCTCCGCTTCGCCTGTGGGAGTTGTTGACTTGTTGTTTACCGCTTCTTCTTCTTGCCCACGTTGTTGTTGTTGTTGTTGTCGTTGTTGTTGTTTATTTGTCGGCGACTGCGACCCCCTCACGAGTCCGAGGGCCGCCGTTCGAACCCCCACGCCGCTTCCGTCGTCAGGGGGCGTGGTCAGGGGGGCGGGGCATCCGTGTGACCACGCCCCCTTGACACGCCCACTTCCGGTGTAAACATCCGGTGGGGCGTGGTTTGGCTAGTCGCTGACAGACGTGGGAGCTCCCACGAGCAGATGAGGCTCTGCGGTGGGGGGGGGTCACGGAGCCCACGTGACTCCCCCCCCACCTTGTGCCCCCCCCACCGCGTGCCCCCCCACGTCTTAACAAGTCGCATGCTTCCAGTTATACTGGTATGAACCTCCTGGTTACACCAGCCCATAGGGGATTATTGTGTCCGTCTGTCGTGCAGGGAGGGGCTGGGTGGGGAGGGAAGGGCTGGGTGGGGAGGGGAGGGTGGGGAGGGGCTGGGTGGGGAGGGTGGGGATGGTGGGGAGGGGCTGGGTGGGGAGGGGCTGGTGACCCCGTGGTGCCCTTATAAAACTCAACGTTTAACCTACTCACGCCGGCTTGTGCCCGCCCTCACAGTCAGGCATATTTGCGGAATACACCACGCCGCCGTTGACCCTGGCCATTGACCGAGCAACCCAACGTTCCTACCAGCTCCCTCCGCAGGAGGAATGTGTTCTGGTCAGGCACTGGACGTTACACGGATGTCACAATCGGCTGTTCGTGAGGCCGGGTCCACACCAGGACGATCCGATCCGTTGTGCTGCCTCATGAGCCAACTAAGGTGACAGTCCTGAGTGGTGGTTCACTTCCTCGTTCGGATGCGGACGAAGCAGTTGCAGCCGATTTTAAGTTGCACCATCATCTCGAGAGCCATCGCAATCGATCGCTCCTACCTGCCGACACCTGGTGGAGCGTGCCACAAAGCGTGATTGTGCGGAAGGGGTGCAAGACTGCGCGTGTAAGTGTTTCTACGTCGACTTTCTTTCGCACCATACGTAGAAACACGTGGGCTTTGCCTGGTATGATGGGGATGCTTCAGTTGTATTTGTATGCTTGGGTGATTTGTGTACCTTTCTTGTACTACGATCGTGTTGTTGTTGTTGTATTGCTGTAACGTTCTTACCCGCCCTGACTGGACGTGTGTGAAAAAGAGCTTGATAGCTCATCGGATTCCTCCACTAGAAATACATCTCATTCATAAATAAATCTCATTCATAGATAAATCTCATTCTGAACGGCGTGCCCCCTCTCTCACCCTCGGGGCCACTGCGTGCCCCCCCCCCCCAACCGCGTGCCCCCCCACACCCTCCCCGTCCACCGCGTGCCCCCCCCCCCCCACCCCCGGGTCTACCGCGTGCCCTAGCAGTTCACAAATCCTTGAAAGATCTGGACACATTCTCATCAGTGAGCTCCTCCGCTGGCTGTGTCACCACGTAGCCCGCATGGCCAGCCACCGCATGCCCGGCCACCGCATGCCCGGCCACCGCATGCCCGGCCACCGCATGCCCGGCCACCGCATGCCCGGCCACCGCATGCCCGGCCACCGCATGCCCGGCCACCGCATGCCCGGCCACCGCATGCCCAAGCAGCTTCTGTTTGGCCGCATAGAAGCGGGCTGAACGGGCACGACACGGGCTGGAGAAGAGATGGAGCTGATGTGGTCCGGGAGGATGTGGAGCTGAGTGGATTTGTCAACGACCGGTACCAGCGGTGTCAAGATCGGCTTCTTTGAAGAAGGCTCGTCAAGGACGCTGCTGCTGCTACTGGGCAGTTGGAGGCAGTCGCCCACCACAAACAGCGGAGGGCAGAGGAGCGACGCTCACAACAACGAGCGGAGCGCCGGGCGGCTAAAATACAGCGAGTTGGCACAGCAGGGGGCACAGCTGTTGTGCATCTCTACCGGTTATTTCAGTCAGCCAACCCATGGCACCCAGGTCTGTCCCGTGACCTCCTGCCAGCGAGCCTTCGACACTTCACGAGGCCTCGGAGTGCACCTAGTCTGGCACAAGCGTCGTGGTGACGTCACCGCCACTTAGTAGCGAATGGCGTTGTTGTGGTGGAAGTGATTGGTGGTGATGGTGGTTGCAGCATTAGCGATGATTATGTTAGTAAGAGTAATTCATGGTCGTGATGCTGGTTGTAGGATGATGGTGATGGCAGTGGTGATGGCGCGGGTGTTCATGATGGTGGTGCGTGATGATTCTGATCATGAATATACTAAAGATTATGATTATAATCACGGTGGTGATCAAACAATACACACTGAGCCACGGTCCTCGTGCGCTGTTTGCGTATGGCTGAAACAATGATTTCAGGGTGGTGGTGATGATGATGTAGGCGACGATATAAGAAGAACAGCAGGTGGTGCTATAGTGCAAAAAGTGACGGCAACAACGATTTAATGTCCACGTGAATCAATGACTCGAACTCAGAGCAGTCACACTCACTGTCCGCATCGACTAGACCTGATTTCATATTACAAGTATGTTCTCAACACGCGTACTTTGTTCAGAATGCCTAAGAATCAAAAACAGTCACGTGGGTAAAACATTTTAAATAAATTAAATCACGACGTTTCGGGTGCAACACAAGCGTCCTTCTTCAGCTGGAGACGACTTAACGAAAGCACAACCGCTTAAGTGTGTTTTTACCTCAAGTTTCATTTATTAGGTATAGCCCTGTGAGCCATTCGGCTCTTGAATCGGGTGCAACCGCAACAAACAAAAAACCAAAAACATGAACAAGAAAACATCTTAAAGTGACTATGTGCAAACAGAAAATCCAAGAAAAGACAGCAAAATATTGCAGAAAAAGCACCGTACACCAACGCTGTGTGCAAAAATCCCAGTGGGATGCAAGTCAAACAACAACAACCACGAGACAACTTAGATTAAGGCCATCAGTCTAACTCTGTACTACAACAAACAAACATGGCCAAACCGAAAAAATCACCAAAATAAAGCCATAAAAGCAATGAAACAGTGAGCATAGGAACTGTGACCGAATTTTCACAATAAACGAATTAAACAACATGTATTTTCCAAACTCTGCAGCCATAGCTGCCAAAGAGTATGAATCCTTGCAGTCACGAAAACTTCAAATCGAGGATCAAAAGCAGAATGTGTGCGGAGGCAAAGGCGGTCGGGCGTACGTGGTGCTCGCCTCATCCGTGTCCTTGTTGGCAGCAGGTCGGTGCTGCCGCTCGCACGAAATCCTGCACTGTGGAGGCGGTGAGGGTGAATGGATACGACAACAACAACAACAGACAGAGTGAGTTAAATACAAGTATACCCCGTAAAAACAAAGTTTTTCACTATAAATCCTTTATATGCGTGGCGGCTAGAGTCCTCTCGTCCTCTGGCTTGAGATGGCTGCCACCTATGGGTCAGACGATTGCATTGCACCATTAAGAAATTGGTAATTAAATATAATATTTTTGTCCTAAAAAGTGTAAAATTTAGGAAAAACATTTTCACGAACATTAATTGTCACGCACAACGAGTCTGTGTGGAAAATGTCAGCTCGATTGGACCACGGGAAGTGGGTTAAAAAACGACCGAAAGATTTGCACGGTCGTAAGCAAGCAAGCGAACTTAATATAAAGGATTTAAAAAGCGTGTAAAATGTGGACTCCAGCCGTTCCATCTGTGTGGGTTAGACTATTTTCCCCTCGCACGCGTTGGATATCTGCGGATATTCGGGTTTCCTCCCACATATAGACTAGCCGATAACTTCACCAATAGAGGACTGCAGATCTTGGGCAACTGTTGGCGCCGACTCACCGCGTGACTGCCTTGCAACTTGTCACTGGCTCCTTGCGCCTCTGAATCGTTCTCTGTTCGAGAGTGAAAAAATACTGTCCTCGTTACAAATGTAAATGATTCCTATTGTTTATACATTCTGCTTATCGCAATCTACGGGATTGTTAAACATTTTTTTATTGCAAAAAACTTCCACAACCTCTTGATAATTATAACGACGCAAGTCTTACACGTAACTGAAATTCACATAAGTAGAATTCGTGGACAAAGATGACTGAAGAGTGCTTAGATAAGTGTCCAGAGATACGTGACCTGGATTAAACTGAGAAAACAGGAATAGAAAGACGTGGGTCATGGAACAAATGCAAATCAGAGACATCTATTTGCCTAAAGGATAGTACATGTGCTTGGGGCCAGGACACGACGTGGCTATGAGGGATTAATGGTCAGTGGTCGAGACTCATAACGGAGTGGCAGCCAAGGAGAACACGCACGACAGGACGTCCACCGTGGCGGAGATGGAGCCATGAAATCGGTTCGCGTGCAGGGACTCGATGGCTATGAAGGGACCCTCATTCAGCAGTAGATTGATATTCGGCTGATAATGATCACGTACAGGCAAAACCTGTTGAATCCGTTTATGCAAACGGTATCGTCAAACCGCATTTCATATCACTTCATTTGCATTGCTTGTCAAGTCTTTTTTTAAACAAATTCTGTCGATGCCAACCACAGATAGAGAGTTACGCGAGTGGGTTTCAGCTGCCACGAGAGATCGTTTTTGATAGCCGCACGATCCGGCCTGGGATTATCGCGCGCGACTTCCCTGATCCGGAACCGCAGCGAATTGATCGGGCGCGCACGTGTTCGTGCGCGGCCACTTTGTCAATCCACTGCTGTAGTAATAGGTGTTTACCCTTTCAACTGGTACAAAAACTGACACCTTTATACAAGGCATCATGTTTGCAATAACCACAACACAAGCCGTCAAAATGCCAACAAAAAGAAACAACTCTGATAATGATAATGATATGCACCGTCCTTGAAGTTGATTGGTCCACACCCGAGACAGCTTTTCTTAGAGCCTAGTCTCCATTGGTGTTGGACCAGATGACGCCAAAAGGCGTAATCCACTGCTAGATGATGGCCCCCTGAACTCCACACACGACATCCAGTAGTCCTCTCGCTATGGTTGTGCCTAAATGGTCACGTGCATATTATTCCATCCGAAACCGGCGACCTGGAAAATATGTGCGCATCGGGCACACCACGTTCAGTATCCCTCTCCCGAGGGCTGTGGATACCAGTCACGCGCACACTACATACGATTCATTGAGTCATAGCCACTGTTCATTGAGTCATAGTGTTACACACGTGTACACGTGCGCTTTCTTTTTTTGTTTGTTCAATCCGTTGCATGTGCTGGTCGTGGAGGGCTATCTGACCATACTCCACCGCGCTGGTCAGTGCGTGTTGGTGGCAGGGGACGTCCAAGACCGGTCCAGGTATCACAAGCGATGTTCGTCGTGGCCAGGAATTGACCTGAAGTGGCCGGCTTCAAAGCGCGATGCGCCAACGACTGCGCCACCGCTCCGGGTGGCACAAGAAACGAGATTTTGTCCTTTGCGTGCTTGATACAAACATACATTGACAGATAACACAACCTCGGTAATGCATCTCTGAACAGTGCCTCCATGCACACGGTTACACTTCACAAACATTCCGAAATGTAACAAACATCGGAACATTTCAAATCGGTCTATTTTTTGTTGCACAAAATCATGCTCGCTGTGCGTGCCCACGATAAGCGGGGTGCAGCAGTAGCTGGGGACCCTGAGAGATGAAACCGGCTATGGTTTGAGGGCCTCCATCCAGCAGTGGATTGACCACGGCCGATGCCGATGTGATGATGATAACGACGATGACGGTGAGGAATTCTCAAATTCAGATACGCACACCGGACGCTTTTCTCAACAATGTTGCCCGTCAACTCTCGTCGCACAGACCCTTGGCACTGCAGTCATATTAACACAAAACACAGGCACTCAATACACACATAGGCAAAGGAGCATCCCTGCAATTCTGCCTGCTCCCGTCACTGCTTGCGGATGGGCCTCTTCTAGAGGGAGCCTTTGTTGTACTGCTTGCTGGGTGTGTGGTGCGTGGTGGGTGGAAGTTCACCATCGGTTCAACTGCCGCGCCGTTCCGAATAGAAACTGCGACCTCGCGATCGGCCCGTGCGTTTCGAACCAATTGCACGACGGTAGCTTCATCCCGTTGATAATAACATCGATCAATTATTCGGATTATAAGACGCTTCGGCAAGTAAAACTTACCCCCCCATCCCCCCAGAAACGCGTGCTCACGGTTTCCAGATGCACACAGATCTGGGCACACACAAACACGGACAACTACCGGATTGTAAGGCCCATCCCCTGAACTTTTGTTTAAAAAATACAAAGGGGGAAAGTGCGTACTCTTAGTTTTTTTGGTAATGTCACGTAGGTAAAAAATGAAATCAAAATTAATAAAAATAAAATAATAAAAATCACGACGTTTCGGAGGCAACACAAGTCTCCGTCATCAGGTGGGACCGTCACAGCCAGATTTGCTGTATCAAGTGATTTGCTGTATCAAGTGATACTGCCAGATGTGCTGTATCAAGTGATACAGCAAATCTGGCTGAGACGGTCCCACCTGATGACGGAGACTTGTGTTGCCTCCGAAACGTTGTGATTTTTATTTTAATTATTTTATTTTTATTAATTTTAATTTCATTTTTTACCAACGTTACTTTACCGAAAAAACTAAAAGTATGGATCCTTGCAGTCACGAAAGCTTCAAATCTAGAAAGGGAAAGTGCGTCTTACAATCTGGAGAACGTGGTGACTTGCCCCGCGTGTGTCGCGACATCGCTTGGACTCGAGTCGCTAAGTACTGTCAATCATCTACGCCATCTGCCCGAAAGCCCTCATTCTTCCTCGTTCCGTGTAGCCACGGTCCTCTCGATAAAGAGGCGCTCAGATCAAGCGATCTGAAGCAATCGTCGACAGCTTTAAACCACCGTGCCCTCTTGAATAAAACTGCCTGGCGTGGGTTGCTGGTATAGTGGTGGTTGGTATGTGAGCAATGTCGGAGATTTTCCACTTTGGCGGTGGTGGGGGTGGTGATGATGGTGGTGGCAGTAGTGGTGCCGATGGTCGTGGCGGTGGTGAAGCTGTGGTGGTGGTGATGGAGGCGGCGGTGGTGGATGTGGTGGTGGAGGTGGTGGTGGAGGTGATGGTGGTGGTGTGGTGGAGGTAGTGGTAAAGGTGGGGGAGTTGGTGGTGTGGTGGAGGTGGTGTTGGTGGTGGAGGTGGTGGAGGTGGTGGAGGTGGTGGTGGAGGTGGTGGAGGTGGTGCCGGTAATGGTGGAGGTGGTGGTGGATGTGGCGGTGGTGGTGGATGTGGTGGTGGTAGAAGTGGTGGTGGAGGTGATGGTGGAGGTGGTGGTGTGGTGGAGGTAGTGGTGGAGTTGGTGGTGTGGTGGAGGTGGTGGTGGAGGTGGTGGTGGAGGTGGTGGTGGAGGTGGTGGAGGTGGTGCAGGTAATGGTGGAGGTGGTGGTGGTGGTGGATGTGGTGGTGGTGGTGGTGGAGGTGATGGTGGAGGTGGTGGTGTGGTGGAGGTGGTGGTGGTGGAGGTGGTGGAGGTGGTGGTGGAGGTGGTGGTGGATGTGGTGGAGGTGGTGGTGCTGGAGGTGGTAGAGGTGGTGGTGGAGGTGGTGCAGGTAATGGTGGAGGTAGTGGTGGATGTGGCGGAGGTGGTGGGGGTGGTGGTGGGGGTGGTGGTGGGGGTGGTGGTGGAGGTGGTGGAGGTGGTGGGGGTGGTGGTGGTGGTGGAGGTGGTGGGGGTGGTGGTGGTGGAGGTGGTGAGGGTGGTGGTGGTGGAGGTGGTGGGGGTGGTGGTGGAGGTGGTGGTGGAGGTGGTGGGGGTGGTGGTGGGGGTGGTGGTGGAGGTGGTGGAGGTGGTGGGGGTGGTGGTGGTGGTGGAGGTGGTGGGGGTGGTGGTGGTGGTGGTGGAGGTGGTGAGGGTGGTGGTGGTGGAGGTGGTGGGGGTGGTGGTGGAGGTGGTGGTGGAGGTGGTGGGGGTGGTGGTGGGGGTGGTGGTGGAGGTGGTGGGGGTGGTGGCGTGGGTGGTGGTGGGAGTGGTGGTGGGGGTGATCCTTCGCTAACTGAGTTCGTTTCCCTCCCATGGAATAACAAGGTCAACTATTATCATTATTACTACATAGAATGTATAAATGTACAGTTGCTATATACAAACATGTCCGTGGGTACGCACTATAACATCTACTCGCATGTAGATGCGAGAGGCATTTTTGTGGGGAGCGGTGGTGTAGCGGTTAGCGCACTGCGCTACGAACTCGGCCACCCGAGTTCGATTCCCGCTCACGGCCAAACACCGGTGACGATTATTTGCACCGGTCCTGGGCCTCCCCTAGGTCGACTCAGCCTCAAACGAGTACCTGGTGCGGTGTATCAAAAATCGCCACTCGGAAAACAAAGGCGGCCAGGTGTGGTGCCGTTTTGGCCTTCAAAGTTGCACGCTAACAGCACTTGCCCCAACAGTCTGTTAAGGCTACACGGGGGATCTTTGCTGCATCATGAGACCGAGCGAGAGGGCGACGGCTTCACACAGCAGTGGATAGATCATGGCCGACGAAACCAAATCTTTACGTTACAAGCGCGAGTGCCATCTGGCAAAATCCAAAAACTTTGCCTTCTCCACTCGTAGGTCGACTCAGCCTAAAACAATTGCACGGTACGGAATCGAGTGCTAATGATGTCCACGTGAGCAATGGGGGAAACAAAGGAGAGACCGGCAAGCGCGTGATTGTATCCCACCCCCAACTCCTTTAGAAATCATTCTCACTATTACATTACTCGGATTGAGTTGTACGACTCCGAGTAACATTCCGTCGGTGTGACATGTCCTCTGGCTAATGAGAGCGACACACAAGACGGGTGCAACCCAAGTGACTCTCTCACCTGAAGCACAGCGTCGCAGGTGCAATTCCACTCCAATTTGGCACTCGGCTGTGACGCGTAGACGCAGCGAAATGGACAAAAGCAGCGAGGTAGAGAAGGCGTTCGATTTGGAGGTGCACTCCCTCCTCTGCAATGGTAGGGAGTTGATGCCCTTTGCTGCTCGCGACGTCACCTATAACACCTGTTATGCACGGCGTGAGACTATCCAAGCCCTGCTGCGAAACCTACGCAAGGTTCAACGAGTGGCCCGCGATGATGATGATAACACTGGTGAACAAAAAATAATTTTTTTTTACTGGCCTGGACTTTTGCAGCTGTTTTAGACTAATTTCAGGGTGCTGATTCCAAATCTGATCTCAGATTTGCTCTATCACATCTCATTTTTATGCTATCGGCATACCCCATTTTCATTGATTTTACCCTAAATGAACTCTGTCACTTATGATTGCAAGTTGTTGCGAGTCAGTGACTGCTTTAGTGTTAAAATATGGTTCTGTATTTTTTGTTAAAATATGGTTCTGTATTTTTAGGATAGTGTGTTTATAATATCGTTTTATGTAGATATCCACATTTATTTCATATTTCTCTTCTGCGGTTTTTATTGAAAATGCAATATTTGATATCTCAAAAACCTGATGTGATAGACAAAAACTGATGCCAGATTTGGAATCAGCACCCCAAAATTACATTAAACCCGTTGGAATACCTTATGTGTGTTGGACCAGTGATATTGCGTTCAATGCCCAGGTTGGTGAGTGGACGGCTTCAGAAATAGCCCGGTGGACATCGTGGATACCCGTAGACTCACGCAGGGAGATCAATCGACTCACAGAGAACGATACTCTCACAAAGAGACCCACAGACTCACACAGAGACCCATCTACTCAAGGGAGAATGGTCGGTTGTGGGTAGTGTCCTTGCTGGCGCATTGGCCGTGTTTCGAGGAACAGAATGAAGGAATACGTGGATCAGGCAACAAACACCGTCGTTTACACCATTGGAACCTCATTTGCCAGTAAAAAATACACAATGGGTTGGACCAGATGACCATGTGAGACTTGGCTCTAAGGAAAGCTGTCTCGGGTGTGGACCAATCAACCCGAGACAGCTTTCCTTAGAGCCAAGTCTCACATGGGTTGGACCAGATGACCATGTGAGACTTGGCTCTAAGGAAAGCTGTCTCGGGTGTGGACCAATCAACTTCAAGGACAGTGCATGCATTATCAGAGTTGTGTTTTTTGTTTGCATTACGACTGCAGGTATTGTGGTCTATGCAAACATGACTCCTTGTAAAAAAAAGGTGTCAGTTTTGTTGCCAGATAGAAGGGTAAACAAAACAATGATCAAACACCGTCGTGGTGAAGTATGGTCAAACGACCCCTGTGCACCCGCGCGGCGCGGGGGATGCCCTCATCCAGCAGTGGATCAACGCGTCGTGCTGTGCACGCGCACGCGCACGTGCACCCCCGCCACTCGGGAGACAAAGGCGGCCCCGGGCACACGCAGCTCGGAGCTGTGATTGCTTGTGACCGCTCGCTGGGTTCCGTGGCACGCTTGGCCGATGGCTCCGCTCATCGAGTTACCGCCGCAATTTGTAGAGGACACTCGAGAAGGGGGCAGCGTGAGCGGGGGGGGTGGGGGGGTGGGGGGCAATCATCGCGGCCACGCGCTCCTGCACGCGGCAGGTGCCACCACCCCCAACACTCTCCCCCAACACTCTCCCCGCTCTCCCCCAACACTCTCCCCACTCTCCCCCAACACTCTCCCCGCTCTCCCCCAACACTCTCCCCACTCTCCCCCAACACTCTCCCCGCTCCCCCCCAACTCTCTCCCCGCTCTCCCCAACTCTCTCCCCACTCTCCCCCCACTCTCTCCCCACTCTCCCCCCACTCTCTCCCCACTCTCCCCCAACTCTCTCCCCGCTCTCCCCCAACTCTCTCCCCACTCTCCCCCCACTCTCTCCCCGCTCTCCCCCCACTCTCTCCCCGCTCTCCCCAACACTCTCCCCGCTCTCCCCCCACTCTCTCCCCACTCTCCCCCAACTCTCTCCCCACTCTCCCCCCACTCTCTCCCCACTCTCCCCCCACTCTCTCCCCACTCTCCCCCCACACTCTCCCCGCTCTCCCCAACACTCTCCCCGCTCTCCCCCCACTCTCTCCCCACTCTCCCCGCTCTCCCCCCACTCTCTCCCCACTCTCCCCCAACACTCTCCCCACTCTCCCCCCACTCTCTCCCCACTCTCCCCCAACACTCTCCCCACTCTCCCTCAACTCTCTCCCCGCTCTCCCCGCTCTCCCTCAACTCTCTCCCCACTCTCCCTCAACTCTCTCCCCGCTCTCCCCGCTCTCCCTCAACTCTCTCCCCGCTCTCCCCCAACTCTCTCCCCCAACATCCCCCAACTCTCTCCCCACTCTCCCCCAACTCTCTCCCCACTCTCTCCCCACTCTCTCCCCGCTCTCCCCAACTCTCTCCCCACTCTCCCCCACTCTCTCCCCGCTCTCCCCCACTCTCTCCCCACTCTCCCCCAACTCTCTCCCCACTCTCTCCCAACACTCTCCCCACTCTCCCCCAACTCTCCCCCGCTCTCCCCCAACTCTCTCCCCACTCTCCCCCAACACTCTCCCCACTCTCCCCCAACTCTCCCCCGCTCTCCCCAACTCTCTCCCCACTCTCCCCCAACTCTCTCCCCACTCTCCCTCAACTCTCTCCCCGCTCTCCCCGCTCTCCCCCAACTCTCTCCCCCAACATCCCCCAACTCCCTCCTTCAGTCGCTCCGTCGTTTATTTAATTGGAGGGAAGTGAAACCCGAAGCTGCGCTCTCATTCGCTTCAATTGACGCAGCGGCGCCCACGCGTGCGTGATTGTGTGGGGGGGGGCGGGGTGTGAGTGTTGGGGGGGGGGCGTGGGGTGTGAGAGTGGGGGGCACCGTGTGTGAGTGTGGGGGGGGGGGCTGTGGGTGGTGGGTGAACGCTCAGAGCGGTGGCGCAGTGGTTAGCGCACTGCGCTGTTCCCCTGTTGCGTCTCTCCAAGCAGGTTGGCGATTTCATGCTTTAGCCAAGAAAGCCACGCTCAGACCCAAGACAGTGAGCAGTGTTTCGCGATGGCAGCAAACCCGAGAACCGGGAGGAAGCCCACGCAGAACAGACGGGGAACATACAAACTCCAAAGGCAACAAAAGGTCCCCCGTATAGCCTCTAACCAGCTGTTGGGGCAAGTGCTGTTTGCGAGCACCTATGGAGGCCAATGCGGCATATACCAGGGCGTGGTGTGGCCAGCACTTCGCGAAGCCGCCCTCTGTCTCCCCAGGTGCGATGTTTACACACCGCACCACGGCCTCATTTAAGGCCGAGTCTACCTAGGGGGGGGGATAAGCTGTGAAGCTGTTTTTCAAAGATGTCCAGTCGGGGCGGGTTACAAAGTTAGAACAACATTTTAAAAAAATAAACCTGGGAGGAGTGCAACGTCAGGATAAACACAGCAAGAAAATGTTTCCACACCTGATAACGATTGCTTGTGTTGCAGTCGAAACGTCGTGAGAATTGTATTGTTTTATATGTTTTATTTTTATTTTTTTATTATTTCCATTCTACGTGACTTTACCGAAAGAACCAAGAAGATGAATCCCTGCAGTCACGAAAGCTTTAAATCGAAACAATGCACCATGGTCCACAGTTTGAGTCGCGTGGCCAACAGCGCACTGCTCTGGCTTGCCGTGCGTTCTCTATCCGTGACGAAGATGTGCAAAATCGGCCTGCCGATGATCTGATGCGGTGGTTGATTGTTACGCCACTGGTGTGTGTTCGAGGGGGACTCTGAGAGGCAGGACGAGGTGCGATGATGATGTTTGGGTTCTCAAATGAGGAGGTGGTTATCATCCTGGACGTGTGCGTTATTCCACTCCGTTGGCAAAGCAGCAGCAGCAGCAGCAAAACTAAAAACTTTATTTTATTTAACCAGGTAAGGCCCTCTTCTTGATTCTTTCGGTAAAGTCACGTAGAAGGGAAATAATAAAATAATAAAAAAGAAAACATAATAAAATACAATTCTCACGACGTTTCGGCCACAACGCAAGCAGCCGTCCTCGGGTGAAGAACAGGGCTGTCGGAAAGACAGCGTCCAAATGAACACCACCAAGCTTGGCAGCTACACATGCTAGCTCAACGAAGTGGCCTATCATGTGGACATTTATAGCGTCCAAATGAACACCACCAAGCTTGGCAGCTACACATGCTAGCTCAACGAAGTGGCCTATCATGTGGACATTTATAGCGTCCAAATGAACACCACCAAGCTTGGCAGCTACACATGCTAGCTCAACGAAGTGGCCTATCATGTGGACATTTATAGCGTCCAAATGAACACCACCAAGCTTGGCAGCTACACATGCTAGCTCAACGAAGTGGCCTATCATGTGGACATTTATAGCGTCCAAATGAACACCACCAAGCTTGGCAGCTACACATGCTAGCTCAACGAAGTGGCCTATCATGTGGACATTTATAGCGTCCAAATGAACACCACCAAGCTTGGCAGCTACACATGCTAGCTCAACGAAGTGGCCTATCATGTGGACATTTATAGCGTCCAAATGAACACCACCAAGCTTGGCAGCTACACATGCTAGCTCAACGAAGTGGCCTATCATGTGGACATTTATAGCGTCCAAATGAACACCACCAAGCTTGGCAGCTACACATGCTAGCTCAACGAAGTGGCCTATCATGTGGACATTTATAGCGTCCAAATGAACACCACCAAGCTTGGCAGCTACACATGCTAGCTCAACGAAGTGGCCTATCATGTGGACATTTATAGCGTCCAAATGAACACCACCAAGCTTGGCAGCTACACATGCTAGCTCAACGAAGTGGCCTATCATGTGGACATTTATAGCGGTCAAATGTTCTATAATTTCTGAATGTGGAACGAAAACCCGGAAGACCCGGACAAAAATCCCGGACAAAAATCCACGCGATCACGGGGAGAGCATTCAAACTCCAGATATACAAGCGTCAGGATCAGGATCGAACCCACGACTTCCTGCATACCGGGCGAGGTAGTTAACATCTCCTAGCCACCATGGCGCACTAGGATGGTGACCGCAGCAGCAGCAGCAGCAGCAACGCGATCCCTGAAGGGATTGGATCGGGATGGCGAGGAGATGACATTGTTGAGTATTCTTAGGTTTTTTCGGTAAAGTCACGTAGGTAAAAATTTTAAATTAAAATTACTTGATGCAGCAGTCGTGATGTGACGGTTCCACCTGAAGACGGAAGCTTGCGTTGCCTCCGAAACGTCGTGATTTTTATTTTATTTTACTTTTATTAATTTTATTTTTTACCTACGTGACTTTACCGAAAAAACCTAAGAATATGAATCATTGCAGTCACGAAAGCTTCAAATCTAGACATTGTATGTAATCTTGCTCGACCAGCGGCACCTCGTCCGAGTTCTATTTAATCACGCGTGGTGATGCTTCCTGCATGCGATCTCAGTGCAGATGTTCCATTTCTCTAAATACCTTTTTTCTTCTTCTTGTTGTTGCTACTCGTAAAACATGAAGGCAGATTTTTTTTTTGGTGAGTAAGTTGTTTAGGTAGGGTGTGCGATCGCGACGGCTTAAATACGAGTGGTCACGTGTGATGAGCTGCCGTGGGTGTCGAAGGATCGTGCTTGAAAGAGGGACGGAGAGGCGGTGGTGTTTAGAGTTTGTCTCAGCTCACCCGCTAAGCCGCTTAAAGCTTTCACACCCCCCCCTCCCCCTTTGTCCTGGCTGTCTTCGTGCTACTGCTAAGCGAGCATCGCACACACGAGGGGGGCAGCAGAGAGTGGCCACTTTTCCGTGACCGGCAGAATTAGGTCCGGCCTCTCTGTCTGTACCAGCGTGGACGGCACCCTCGTGTTCACCTTCTGAAGCGCTCGCTCGTCACCGTGGCGTGCGCGATGACCACCACCACCACAACCACCACCACAACCACCACCACCACAGCCACCATCACCACAACCACCACAACCACCACCACAACCACCACCACCACCACGTGACTTTTCTTTCGTGTTGTGCGCGGTGCTTTCAGCGCCACAGCGCGTGGATTTGTAGCGTTTGTTTTCATTTGTTTGCTGGTGACTTTGTGTGTTTCATATCGAAATCGCCTCCAGTGCTGTTGCTGCTGGCGGCAATAAAAGTTGTTTAAAAGTCAAAAAAGTCTCTCTCTCTCTACACGTGAGAATCTCCTTTGTTTTACAAGTAAAATATATTATTATTATTATTCTTAAGAAGGTCGTGAATTGTTTTTGTTTAACGTTTGCTCTAATATGTATTGTGTTGCTTATCCCCGAATGATATTTGCTTTCATAAGAAAGGTTTTTGGGTTGGATCGCGTAAGTATAAATGTGTCGTTAAACCCTCCACCACCCGACACGGCCAATCAGTAAAAAAAGTGTCACGTTCACAAAACGCCAATAAATAACTTATTCAGCCCACCGCTGTGTTTGAAGAGTGAATCCACAACATTCATGTAGTGGGCTGAAGAAGTAACTAACTGGCGTTTTGTGAACGTGACACTTTTTTTACTGATTGGCCGTGTCGGGTGGTGGAGGGTCGCTACATATTTATACTTAAGCGATCTAATCCAAAAGCCTTTATTATGACGCGAAAGCCTACGTGTTAAACTGTATTTGCTTTATACTCTTTGGTTCTTTCGGTAAAGTCACGTAGGTAAAAAAATACAAATAAAAATAGAATAAAAATAGGAAGAAAAAATAAATAAAAGTTAATTAAATCACGACGTTTCGATTGCAACACGAGCAATCATCATCAGGTGTGAAAATCACAGCTAGAATTTGTTTTACTAAAGTGAGAGAAATGCGATTTTCACACCTGATGATTATTGCTTGTGTTGCAATCGAAACGTCGTGATTTAATTAACTTTAATTATTTTTTTATTTCTATTTTTATTCTACCTACGTGACTTTACCGAAAGAACCAAAGAGTATATGTATTTGATTTCTTCGTTGTCACAGCACTTGTGATTAGCCTCTTGCTTTTGCCACGGCGATGATCCGGCTCACTCGAGCACAATGCGACTCATCCCCGCTCTCTTGAGCTCTCACTCTGGACGAACAAAGTCATCTTGAAAACTCAACTTGAAACGCAATCGGCCCCAGCGCTCACGAGCGCGTACACCTCCCACCCCCGCAACCCCCTTCAACGCGTAACAGGAACACACACGCACCGATTACATTTCAACTCGGGTGTTCAGGTCGATTTTGTGTAAGTAGGGGAGATCTAAAGAAAGCAGGACGAGGCCCTTTTGCAAAAGAGTGACGTGCCTCACCTAAATGGCAACAATCAAATGACGCAAACGCAGGAGCAGCTGGCGAAGCAAAGAGAAATCGGAGCCAAAACAATCGCGCTTCAGCAGAAATGAAAACGCCGACGGAATGGACGAAAGCGAGCACCTTACAGCGAACAAACCATTCAGAGCCCCCACAGGAGCCCCCCCCCCTCCCATCTTATCACCACTCCCCCCAACGCCCCCGGCTTCGATTCGACCAGAAAACTCTGAACCTCGCACGAGGGCCCAACGCAGGCGCACAGGAGGGTGGGGGGGAGGGGGGGAGGGCCCCCCACTCCACAAGGCACGGCCCCCACCCACGGCCCCTACACACGGCGACCCTCACCCACGGCCCCCACCCACGGCCCCCACCGACGGCCCCCACCCACGGCCCCCACCCACGGTCCCCACCCACGGCCCCCACCCACGGTCCCCACCCACGGCCCCCACCCATGGCCCCCACCCACGGCCCCCACCCACGGTCCCCACCCACGGCCCCCACCCATGGCCCCCACCCACGGCCCCCCACCCACGGCCCCCACCCACGACCCCCATCCACGGCCCCCACCCACGGCCCCCACCCACGGCCCCCACCCACGGCCCCCACCCATGGCCCCCACCCACGGCCCCCACCCACGGCCCCCACCCACGGCCTCCACCCACGGCCCCCACCCACGGCCCCCACCCACGGCCCCCCACCCACGACCCCCATCCACGGCCCCCACCCACGGCCTCCACCCACGGTCCCCACCCACGGCCCCCACCCATGGCCCCCACCCACGGCCCCCACCCACGGTCCCCACCCACGGCCCCCACCCACGGTCCCCACCCACGGCCCCCACCCACGGCCTCCACCCACGGCCCCCACCCACGGCCCCCACCCACGGCCCCCACCCACGGCCCCCACCCACGGCCTCCACCCACGGCCCCCACCCACGGCCCCCACCCACGGCCCCCACCCACGACCCCCATCCACGGCCCCCACCCACGGCCTCCACCCACGGCCCCCACCCACGGCCCCCACCCACGGCCCCCACCCACACGCCCTCCACAACAAACGCCATCAATTGGTGCTCCGTGAATTGTAGCCAACTTACATAAACCGCCCGTTAAACTCCGCACATTCGGATCGCCTACATAGGAGGTGCTTGCGCCTGTTTTTTCCACTGCACGACCGAGCCGTGCCACGGCCCCGTGCGCCGTGCCAGCCCTGAGTGGCTCAGGAGGCGCCCGCTTGTTTTTCCACCGCGGGACACGAGCCGAGCCGTGCCACCGATGCCACGCCACCGCAATCAACGCGCGACGATGCCCGCCGCCTGGCCCTGCTTGGCCCCGCTTGGCGCAGCGGCGAGCGCGCCCCCCCTAACAAACACGCCTCCCACTCGCGCCAAACATCAGCGGCGAATTTCTCAACCGCTCCTGGCTCTCTCTCTCCCCTCTCCATCCTGGGCTCCGCGTGTGGCGCGCAAGCCCCGGCAGTGTGGAGACAAAAGTCCGGGGATGGGCTTCCCACCGCACGCTACCCTCCCTTCGTGTGCCGGCGCTTCGTGGTCGAGGGCCAACACACCGGTGGGCACTGGGCGAGGCGGCGCGCGCGCGCGCGCGAGAGAGAGAGTGATTGTCCCCGCGATCGTGTGGATTACAACTCGCGCGCTCTAATCACCCGCAGCGCCGCCGGCACGGGCCGAGTTACTTCGTGAAGGTTTCTGGGGGGGTGGGTGGGGGTGGGTGTGGGGGTGGGTGGGGGGGTGGGGGGGTGGGTGGGTGGGGGGGAGTCTCCGGCACCCAGATCGATCCCAGAGCTTTCCTGACCCCCCCCCCCACCCACCCATAGGGGAAATTAATACATAAATACATAATCTTCTTCTTGGTTCTTTCGGTAAAGTCACCACCACAACCACCACCATTCTACGTGACTTTACCGAAAGAACCAAGAAGATGAATCCCTGCAGTCACGAAAGCTTTAAATCGAAAAATACATAATCTGTCAACGCTTCCACGGACTCTTTGAGCACGTGTCGACAGCCCTGGATATTCCACGTTACTGTGACAGAGAGCGGTTGGTCCACGGGTAGGTCGATACTGTTGAGTTTCCTACGCAGAATCAATGAGTGGTACTTTATTTTAGCGACCACGGAAGGATGGTGGATAGCAATCGTGAAGACACACACACAGAAGGTGCTTACAGCGCTTAGCCACAGAGGGGTGGTGAGGAGGATGGTGAGGAGTGGGTGAGGGATGGTCAATTTGTTGATGGAGGTGAGGGATGCTGAGGGGTAGTGAGTGAGATGTTCGTTGTGAGTGGTGGTGAGGGTGTATGTATGTTGAATTTCTTTCGTACCGTACGTAGCCAACCCTGCTAATCGGAGGAGTGAGAGGGTGAGTGAGAGAGTGAGTGAGAGGCTGAGAGGTGAGTGAGAGAGTGAGGGGTGAGTGAAGGTTGGGTGAGGGGGTGAGTGAGAGGCTGAGGGGTGAGTGAGAGAGTGAGGGGTGAGTGAGGGTTGGGTGAGGGGGTGAGTGAGAGGCTGAGGGGTGAGTGAGGGGTGAGTGAGTGGTGAGTGAGGGGTGAGTGAGTGAGGGGTGAGTGAGTGAGTGGCTGAGGGGTGAGTGAGTGAGGGGTGAGTGAGGGGTGAGTGAGTGAGTGGTTAGTGAGGGGTGAGTGAGGGGATGAGTGAGTGAGGGGTGAGTGAGTGGCTGAAGGGGGAGTGAGGGGTGAGTGAGTGAGGGGTGAGTGAGTGAGGGGTGAGTGAGGGGTGAGTGACGGGTGAGTGAGTGAGTGAGTGAGTGGCTCAGGGGTGAGTGAGGGGATGAGTGAGTGAGGGGTGAGTGACGGGTGAGTGAGTGAGGGGTGAGTGAGGGGTGAGTGACGGGTGAGTGAGTGAGTGAGTGAGTGGTGAGTGAGGGGTGAGTGAGTGAGGAGTGAGTGAGTGAGGGGTGAGTGAGGGGTGAGTGACGGGTGAGTGAGTGAGTGAGTGGTGAGTGAGGGGTGAGTGAGTGAGGAGTGAGTGAGGGGTGAGTGAGTGAGGGGTGAGTGACGGGTGAGTGAGTGAGTGGTGAGTGAGGGGTGAGTGAGTGAGGAGTGAGTGAGTTGTGAGTGAGGGGTGAGTGAGTGAGGGGTGAGTGAGTGGTGAGTGAGGGGTGAGTGAGTGAGGAGTGAGTGAGAGGATAGAGGGTGAAGGGTCGCGAGAGCTCGTGAACAGGGTGGAGTGAGGAGGGGTGAGTGAGGGGTGGAGTGAGGAGGGGTGAGTGAGGGGTGGAGTGAGGAGGGGTGAGTGAGCGAGTGAGTGGTGAGTGAGGGGGTGAGTGAGGGGGTGAGTGGTGAGTGAGGGGGTGAGTGAGGAGGGGTGAGTGAGGGAGTGAGTGTTGAGTGAGGGGGTGAGTGAGGGGGTGGAGTGAGTGGTGAGTGAGGGGGTGAAGAGTGAGGGCTCGTGAGCGTAGTGAGTGATGGGTGAGTGAGTGAGGGGTGAGTGAGTGAGGGGTGAGTGAGGGGTGAGTGGTAAGTGGTGAGTGATGGGTGAGGATCAGGTGTCACGGAACCCGCGTCATTCCTTTAGCAGAAGCCGTGCTGGTTGTGGTGGTTGTAGTGGTGGTTGTGGTGGTGGTTGTGGTGGTTGTGGTGGTTGTGGTGGTGGTGGTGGTTGTGGTGGTGGTAGTGGTGGTGGTGGTTGTGGTGGGTGTGGTGGTGGTTGTGGTGGTGGTAGTGGTGGTGGTGGTGGTTGTGGTGGTGGTTGTGGTGGTGGTTGTGGTGGTGGCTGTGGTGGTGGTGGTTGTGGTCGTGGGTGTGGTCGTGGTTGTGGTTGTGGTGGTTGTGGTGGTGGTGGCTGTGGTGGTGGCTGTGGTGGTGGCTGTGGTGGATGTGGTGGTGGTGATGAGACGCGGCGCGACTCGCGCTTCCGATGACGATAGCAGCTGGCGGCTCCACTCCGCTCACGTGTGTGAGTGTGTGTGAGTGTGTGTGTTAGTGCGTAAGTGTGTGTGTGAGCGTGTGTGTGTGTGAGCGTGTGAGTGTGGTGTGAGTGTGTGAGTGTGTGTGTGTGAGTGTGTGTGTGAGAGTGTGTGTGAGTGTGTGTGAGTGTGTGAGTGTGTGTGAGTGTGTGTGTGAGTGTGTGTGAGTGTGTCCGTGTGTGTGAGTGTGTGTGTGAGCGTGTGCGTGTGTGAGCGTGTGTGTGTGTGTGTGGGAGAGGTCTTCATCCAGCACTGGCTAGAACATGGTTCATGGCGATGGTGACGATGGTGACGATGGTGATGCCACGTGGTGGTGGTGGTTATGCCACGTGGTGGTGGTGGTGGTGGTTATGCCACGTGGTGGTGGTTATGCGACGTGGTGGTGGTGGTGTTATTGTTGCCGACGATGCTGATGATGATGCTGATGGTGATTCAGCGTCCGGCACCCGCTGCGTGTCGGTGTCAGGGGTCGAACTGTGAAGACGAGGTCAGGGGGTTTTGGGGAGGGGGGTGTGAGGGATGGAGGGTGGGGGTGGGGTCAGGGGTCACGTGGAACAGGTGTGTGCGCGTTTATGCGCGTGACCCTGAGACTCATCATCCAATGAAGAGCCGTCGTAGCCTCCTCCCACACGGCACCCTGTTCTATTCCACGCTGACCACAAGTCTTGAAAGAGGAGGGAGTACCCACGCTTTGCCCCACCGCGTGGGTCCTGCCAGTCGCCTTTGGATAGCAAATCCATCGCGCTGCTCACCATTACACCGCGGCTTCATCCAGCAGTGGACTGACCAAGGGTGGTCGGGAAGCTCTTGCTGTCCCCGCGTTTAAATCACGCACGGAACCAACACCGCCACCACCGCCACCACGACGTTTCTTTGTTGAGTTCAGGAATCCCCCCCTTCGTGACCCCCCCCCCATCCTTCGCCCCCCCCCCCCTTCATCCTCCACCCGAGCACCCGCCCCTCCCCCCAATTAGTCATGACAGCTCTGGAGCGCTGTGAAGTTGCGGCCAGTTCCCGCACATCTGACGAGCATTACGGTGCGGGCGGAGACATCCGGGAAGTTCCAAGAGAGAGATTAGAAATCCGGGAAGTTGGAAGAGAGAGAGAGATTAGAAATCCGGGGAGTTCCAAGAGAGAGAGAGATTAGAAATCCGGGAAGTTGAGAGAGAGATTATACATCCGGGAGGTTCCAAGAGAGAGAGATTAGAAATCCGTGACGCTCCAAGAGAAAGAGATAGAAAGAGATTAGAAATCCAGGAAGTTCCAAAAGAGAGGGAGATATTAGAAATCCGGGAAGTTGGAAGAGAGAGGGAGAGATGAGAAATCCGGGAGGTTCCAAGAGAGAGAGAGAGATTAGAAATCCGTGACGCTCCAAGAGAAAGAGATAAAAAGAGATTAGAAATCCAGGAACTTCCAAAAGAGAGGGAGATATTAGAAATCCGGGAAGTTGAAAGAGAGGGGGAGAGATCAGAAATCCTGGGAATTCCAAGAGAGAGAGAGAGAGAGAGATTAGAAATCCGGGAACTTCCAAGAGAGGGAGATATTAGAAATCCGGGAAGTTCCAAGAGAGAGAGATTAGAAATCCGGGAAGTTCCAAGAGAGAGGGAGATATTAGAAATCCGGGGAGTTTCAAGAAAGAGGGAGATATTAGAAATCCGGGAAGTTAGAAGAGAGAGATTAGAAATCCGGGAAGTTGGAAGAGAGAGAGATTAGAAATCCGTGACGCTCCAAGAGAAAGAGATAAAAAAGAGATTAGAAATCCGGGAAGTTCCAAGAGAGAGGGAGATATTAGAAATCCGGGGAGTTCCAAGAGAGAGGGAGAAATTAGAAATCCAGGAAGTTCCAAAAGAGAAAGAGATTAGAAATCCGTGACGCTCCAAGAGAAAGAGATAGAAAGAGATTAGAAATCCGGGAAGTTCCAAGAGAGAGGGAGCGATTAGAAATCCGGGAAGTTCCAAGAGAGAGGGAGAGATAAGAAATCCAGGAAGTTCCAAAAAAGAAAGAGATTAGAAATCCGTGACGCTCCAAGAGAGAGATTAGAAATCCGGGAAGTTCCAAGAGAGAGGGAGAAATTAGAAATCCGGGGAGTTCCAAGAGAGAGAGAGATTAGAAATCCGGGAAGTTCCAAGAGATAAATTAGAAATCCGGGAAGTTCCAAGAGAGAGGGAGAGATTAGAAATCCGGGAAGTTCCAAATCTCTCGCAGTGCGTCGTCCACGTTCTGACCCCATCATACTACAGTAGATATACATCATCATTGACACGCGCCAGCATCCACAGACACTGTGGATGAGCGGTGGCGACGTTAGTTGCCACCCTGCGCTAAGAACTCAGCGATCAGAGTTGCTCGATCCCGCTCACGACTCACATCAGTGGCAAGTTATAGCTGAAACCGGCAAATTTACCCGTGCTCATCCAGCGGTGAATTGACAAGGGGGGGGGGGGGGGTGGGGGCGGTCACCGCATCCATCTAGGAAACGCACGCGGGGCTCTTACCCCTGCTGCGAGCTGTCCACGGATTTCTTCCGTCTCTTCCAAGCCGCGGCGTTTGGCTGCCCGGATTTCTACGGCTGCCTTAGGGGGCCCCTACGAAGGGGGTAAAAGGGGGTCTCGTCTTCCGTGAGCCCCTTTGGCGATGGGGAGGATATTGGCCCTGGGCGGTTCGCGTCACCGCTGAGAACCTAGGTTCGAATCCATGTGGCCGACCGTTGATATAAGCGGGTTCTCAAATGCACTCAAACATACTCTTGGGTTTGTTCGGTAAAGTCGCGTAGGTAAAAATTAAAATAAATAATAAAAATGATAAAATAAATAATAGAAAGAAAAAAATAAATCACGACGTTTCATTTTTATTTTTTATTTTATTTTCACCTACGTGACTTTACCGAAAAAACCTAAGAGTATGAATCCTTGCAGTCACGAAAGCTTCAAATCTAGCACTCAAACATATCCATAATCGTCAGCCATGTTTCATCCGCTGCTGGATTAAGGCCTCCTCCCCCAAGCAGCCACCGCCTGCCACGATCCCGCGGTGTGACCATCAACTCAGCCACCCGGCAATCTCGTGGCTGCATCTCCTCTAGGACGCGTTTCCATCCCTTGGCTGCCGCTCCGTTATTACTCTCGACCATCGGCCAAAGTCCTTCCTGGCCGTGACGCGTCCGGCCCAAGCACCAACGTCTTCTCTCTCGAAGCTGCGTGTGCTCTCCATTCCTCGTGTTCCTCTCCCCGTGTCCCCCTTTTGGAAAGCGGGCATCTCCGGCCGCGCTACGTTGCACACTTCTCAGTTGGGGCTACTCGAGATACGCACACGCACCTACTCGAGATACACACACGCGCCTACTCGAGATACACACACGCACGCGCCCACTCGAGATACACACGCACCTACTCGAGATACACACACGCACGCGCCCACTCGAGATACACACACGCACCTACTCGAGATACACACACGCGCGTAATCGAGATACACACACGCACGCGCCCAATCGAGATACACACACGCACCTACTCGAGATACACACACACACGCACCCACTCGAGATACACACACATGCACCAACTCGAGATACACACACACACACACACGCACCCACTCGAGATACACACACACACACCCACTCGAGATACACACACACGCACCCACTCGAGATACACACACATGCACCAACTCGAGATACACACACACACGCACCCACTCGAGATACACACACACGCACCCACTCGAGATACACACACACACGCACCCACTCGAGATACACACACGCACCCACTCGAGATACACACACACACGCACCCACTCGAGATACACACACACACGCACCCACTCGAGATACACACACACGCACCCACTCGAGATACACACACACACGCACCCACTCGAGATACACACACACCCACTCGAGATACACACACACACGCACCCACTCGAGATACACACACACACACACACGCACCCACTCGAGATACACACACGCACTCACCCACTCGAGATACACACACACACACACGCACCCTCTGACGGATATCCAACATCAGTGAAGAATATTTCAACGGGATCCTGAATCTCTCCTAGGTCGACGCAGTCTTACACGAGTGCATCGTTGCGATGTGAGAACGTCAGCATCGGGGTGACAAAGTCAGTGCGTGATGATAGCCACAACAGCGCATCGAGTGCTGAACTGGCTTCATAGGTGCTGCTCGTTAACACCACTTGCCCCAAAACTCCGTGAAGGCTACACGTGCGATCTTTGTCTTTGCGCGCGCACGTGCGTGCGTGTCGAGCGTGTATCTGTCTGTGCGTCATGTGTGAATGTATCCTTTAGTGATGATCTCCCCCCCTCCCCCACCCCTCATCTTCTCTCCACACCCCCCTCCATCTCTTTGAACCCCGGGGCTCCCTCCCCGAAGCCCCCAGTCCCGTGGGACTCGTGAGAGCGAACCGAAGCACGTGGCATCTACAGATGGTCTTGCCATTCCCACACGCGTGGGTTAGGGTTAGGGGTAAAGTTGTGTTTTTAAGGTTTTTTTTAATGTATTTCCTAATTTGTATTTATTTTATCCCAATTATATCCGATACATTGACTGAGCCTTGCGCCAAACGTTTGTGGAGGCTATACGGGGGATCTTAATCTTTGTGTGGGGAGCGGTGGTGCAGCGATTTTCGCAGTGCGCTACGAGCCCGGCGAACCCGAGTTCGATTCCCGCTCGCGACCAACACCGGGTGACGATTTATCTGAACCGGTCGTGGTCCTCACATAGGTCGACTCAGCCTCAAAACGAGTCCCCGGTGGCGGTGGGTAAAGAGCAGCACTGGGGAGACAAAGGCGGCCTGGCCGTGGTGTTGGTCGTCTTCGTGTCTAACAACTCTCGCACCACTATGAGACATCTCCTTTACCAGTGGCTAAATATAGTAGTAGGTTTTTACCCTTTAAACTGGTACAAAAACTGACACCTTTATACAAGGCATCATGTTTGCAATAACCACAACACAAGCAATCAAAAGGCAAACAAAAAGAAACAACTCTGATGATGATAATGATATGCACTGTCCTTGAAGTTGATTGGTCCACATCCGAGACAGCTTTTCTTTTTTGAGTTGTACGCCTTTTGGCGTCATCTGGTCCAACATCAATGGAGACTGGGTTGTTTCTTTTTGTTTGCATTTTGACTGCTTGTGTTGTGGTTATTGCAAACATGATGCCTTGTATAAAGGTGTCAGTTTTTTGTACCAGTTGAAAGGGTAAAACCCTATTACTAACTCTCGCATCGTCGCGTGCCAAGAGGCATCGGCAGGCAACGACACAGCAGCAGCAGCTGATGATGATGCGACTCAGAGCAAAACACCGATCCACGGATTACCCGCTTCAAAATCAATGCCGATGACACAGATTGATCTGACAGACCAATTAAATATTTTACACATCCATCAGCCACGTTGACCTTCTGGGAGTACGTCATTTTCAGCAGCATTGGTTCAACAAAATTTAAATAAAACTCTGGTCCCGCTTAAACATTCAGTGTCTCAGAATAGGTTTAAACCATTCTGGCAATCAAACAGTTTGTGTTAAGATGTTAAAACACCAAACTGAAACTATTTGCAAGGAATCGTGTCTGCATTCACCACATATACTTCTGGTGAATGCAGACAAAACCATGCCCTCGTAGTATATGGTGCATTGTCTTTAAAACTGATTGGTCCACACCAGAGACGGCTTTCTTAAGAGCCTAAATCAGTTGAAAAGACAATGCACCATATACTACCAGAGCACCTCTTTTGTTTGCATGTTCACTACAAGTATATGTGGTGAATGCAGACATGATTCCTTGCAAAAACGTTTCAGTTTGGTGCTTTAACATCTTAACACAAACTGTTTTATTGCCTGAAAGGGTAAAACTTATAGCTATATTTTGATACTGTAAACGTGGAGATCGCACGATTCACGGTCTCATCAGCATGGTCGGGCAGCCTTGCTGGGACCAACGGTGCTTGAATGCCAGATGCCTCGAGGTAAAGCGTCTTCTGGAATGTTATTGTATGTACGTTGTAACATGCCTATGGAGCGAGTGCGCGAGCGAGCAAGACGGTGAGCGGATGCGCGAGTTGACGAGTGAGTGAGCGTGAGTTGAGCGACTGAGTTTCGATTTAAAGCTTTCGTGACTGCAGGGATTCATCTTCTTGGTTCTTTCGGTAAAGTCACGTAGAATGGAAATAATAAAAATTAAACATAATAAAATAATTCTCACGATTTAAAGCTTTCGTGACTGCAGGGATTCATCTTCTTGGTTCTTTCGGTAAAGTCACGTAGAATGGAAATAATAAAATAATAAAAATTAAACATAATAAAATAATTCTCACGACTTAAAGCTTTCGTGACTGCAGGGATTCATCTTCTTGGTTCTTTCTGTAAAGTCACGTAGAATGGAAATAATAAAAATTAAACATAATAAAATAATTCTCACGATTTAAAGCTTTCGTGACTGCAGGGATTCATCTTCTTGGTTCTTTCGGTAAAGTCACGTAGAATGGAAATAATAAAATAATAAAAATTAAACATAATAAAATAATTCTCACGACTTAAAGCTTTCGTGACTGCAGGGATTCATCTTCTTGGTTCTTTCGGTAAAGTCACGTAGAAGGCAAATAATAAAATAATAAAAATAAAACATAATAAAATACAATTCTCACGACGTTTCGGCCACAACGCAAGCAGCCGTCCTCAGGTGAAGAACAGGTCTGTCGGAAAGACAGCGTCTGAATGGGCACCACCAAGCGTGGCAGCGTATATTTAAGCTGGGTTAGGGGAGGAAGGGCGCCTTGATAAAGGAATTTGCATATCAACAGAGGAATTTAGAATATTTATGGAAAATGCAGATATTGGATTAGTCACTACTTGTGGAATGCGTAGGAGGTGGGGAGGGTATCAAAGTCATGTTATGCCCGTGCATTATGTAGGATTAGCAGCAACAAAGGGAGGAGGTAGAGTTAGCAGTAATATAGGGAAGGACTTTTAATAGTAAAGGGGTGGCAGGGGAGACTTGCAGCGGAGCGACTGAGTGGACCGGCGGATGGGAGAGCGTGAGTGACAGAACGTGGCGGCACCACGTGGCGTGCGGCACCATCGTTAAGCGGAGGGAAACGCGAATCCCTCCTCTTGCACTGACCCCCCGCGACGCGCCCATACACAGATGTCAAAACAAGGATTGAACCGCGACTTGAATCACGGTGAGGGCGATTGGTGGCGTGGGGTGTGGGGGGCGGAAAGGGGGATGGGGGTCGGGGGGAGGGACGCGAACACCTGAGCCTAATTTGGTAGGAACCCGTGACAGCCCCGCGTGATGAGTTGAACACGTGGCTAAGGACTCCGCGGTGTTGTGTTTGTAGTTTGATTTAAACAACAACAACAAGGGCAGAAATTAAGCTGCAGGATGGGGCTTTCGTTCGTCCCAGCCCCGTGTGTGGTCGGTAACATCAGGGACCAGATTAAACACTGGTCAACACACTTTTATGGCATAAGGTATTCCAACGGTTGTAAAGTAATGTTGGGGTGCTGATTCCAAATCTGGCATCAGTTTTTGTCTATCGCATCAGGTTTTTGAGATATCAAATGTTGCATTTTCAATCAAAACTGCATAAGAAAAATATTAAATAAATGTGGATATCTACATGAAATTATATTGTAAACACACTATCCTAAAAATACAGCACCATATTTTAACACTAAAGCAGTCATTGACTCGCAACAACTTGCAATCATAAGTGACAGAGTTAATTTCGGGTAAAATCAATGAAAATGGGCTATGCCGATAGCATAAAATGAGATGTGATAGACCAAATCTGAGAACAGATTTGGAATCAGCACCCTAAAATTAGTCTAAAACAGCTGCAAAAGTCCAGGCCAGAAAAAAAATATTATTTTTTGTTCACCAGTGTTATCATCATCATCGCGCGCCACTCGTTGAACCTTGCGTAGCTTTCGCTGCAGGGCTTGGATAGTCTCACGCCGTGCATAGCAGGTGTTATAGGTGACGTCGCGAGCAGCAAAGGGCATCGCAGCAAAATCCATTGTTGTGCTGCGCTGTACTCCAATGCCGAAGCTGGCTGCCCTCACCAACTCGCGCGGCCCAGCGTGGCAATGTCTGGCCAAAACAACCCCTGCGATCGAAACGGCGTGCGGTCCAGAGGGCCTCATCCAGCAGTAGATCGATGAAGGACTGTGGGCTCGTTCCGTGTGTTTGAGCAGCTGCTGCTGGTGGTGCTGGTGGTGGTGGTGGTGCTGGTGGTAATGGTGCTGGTGGTGCTGGTGCTGGTGGTGGTTCTGGTGGTTCTGGTGGTGATGGTGGTGGTGGTGATGGTGGTGATGGTGGTGCTGGTGATGGTGGTGGTGCTGGTGGTGGTGGTGGTGCTGGTGGTAGTGGTGATGGTGGTGCTGGTGGTGGTGGTGATGGTGGTGGTGATGGTGGTGGTGGTGCTGGTGGTTCTGGTGGTGATGATGGTGGTGGTTCTGGTGGTGGTGGTGGTGATGGTGGTGGTGGTGTTGCTGGTGGTGGTGGTGGTGCTGGTGGTGGTGGTGCTGGTGGTGGTGCTGGTGGTGGTGGTGGTGGTGATGGTGGTGGTGCTGGTGGTGGTGGTGCTGGTGGTGGTGGTGCTGGTGGTGGTGGTGCTGGTGGTGGTGCTGGTGGTGGTGATGGTGGTGGTGCTGCTGGTGGTGGTGGTTCTGGTGGTGCTGGTGGTGCTGGTGGTGGTTCTGGTGGTGGTGGTGCTGGTGGTGGTGCTGGTGCTGGTGGTGGTGCTGGTGGTGGTGGTGGTGATAGTGGTGGTGCTGGTGGTGGTGGTTCTGGTGGTGCTGGTGGTGGTGCTGGTCAACATCGAGTAACGAACGCCAGGGCGAATCGGCGCTCTTGCGTCACGCGTGACTGGTTGAGCAATCATCAGGCGCGTGCAGCGTGCAATCCATTAATGTCGTAATTGAAAGAGAAGGTGCCGAATAAGTGCGCGAAAGGTTAACACCGGGGAAGCCACTGCACTTTTAAATCTCGACTGAAACCTCATTGCTTTTTGTGTTCGGCTTGTCATCCTTCCCGATTAGCACGGCTGGATACGTACGCTGCGAAATAAGTTCATATGCGTCAAATAAGTCAAGATTCTGAGTCTAAATGAGCTCAGTTTGCGTCTTCATTCAGAATCGTCCTTGCCGTGTAATTTTCACTCTCGCTTTGGTCCCTGGCTTGGCAGTCGCAGTGGTGATTATTGTGGTGATGATGGCAGTGGTGGTCGTGATGGTGATTATTGTGGTGGTGATGATGATGATGGCAACGTTGGTCATGATGGTGGTCATTGTGATGATGATGATGGCAGTGTTGGTCATGATGGTGATTATTGTGGTGATGATGGCCGTGTTGGTCATGATGGTCATTATTGTGATGATGATGGTGATGGCAGTGTTGGACATGATGGTGATTATTGTGATGATGATGATGATGGCAGTGTTGGTCGTGATGGTGATTATTGTGATGATGATGGCAGTGTTGGTCATGATGGTGATTATTGTGATGATGATGATGGCAGTGTTGGTCACGATGGTGATTATTGTGATGATGCTGATGGCAGTGTTGGTCACGATGGTGATTATTGTGATGATGATGATGATGGCAGTGTTGGTCACGATGGTGATTATTGTGATGATGATGGCAGTGTTGGTCATGATGGTGATTATTGTGGTGGTGATGATGATGATGGCAGTGGTGGTCATGATGAGTTCAGGTCAGTTTATTTTGAAGTACCGTGTGAGCTAAGAAGCCCTCGAATCAAGTTTCATCAACAAAAGCAAAGGTTCCCTAGCAAACATAACGTACACAGCATGTCGCAAGAACAATAGCAATAAATACACAATGAGAAGACAACAATGGCAACAAATCACATAATGTAGAGTATATTACACATTTATCTTTGAAATATTTAGCGAAAGTGGGGATTATGATTGGAGAACATATTGCAAACAAGGCAATAAAAACGCCAATGGTGATTATTGTGATGATGCTTGTTGGTGGTGATCACATTGGCGGCGATAGTGGTGGTGATGGTGGTGGTAGTGGGGAGCGGTGGGTGTAGCGGTTAGCGCACTGCGCTATGAACCCGGCGACCCGAGTTCGATTCCCGCTCACGGCCAACACCAGTGACTATTATCTGAACCGGTCCTGACCCTCCTCCGCTAGGTCGACTCAGCCTAAAAAAATACCTGGTGCGATGTGTCAAAAAAACATCGCCACTAGGGGAGACAAAGGCGGTTGGGGCGTGGTGCAGGCCACCCACCCCTCGTGTGCCGTGCCGGCCTTCCATAGTTGCACGCTAACAGCACTTGCCCCTACAGTCCGTTGAAGGCTATTCGGGGGATCTTTGTCTTTGATTTGTTTCGACGGTGGTGACAACACAGATCGTATCTTGTGCGCGACAAAGTTTCGCGTCAAATGAGGACCCGCTTCTTGAAATCGAGGGGAGGGTCCTTGCTTTGACAATCATCTGGAACTTCACCAGCAAGCAAGTCTGACTTCTTGCGTCGATGTTTTTTTTACGATCAGTGGAAACAAGAAGATGCTCGGTGTATTCGGCACTTCGCTTCGTTCATCATTTCGTAATTTTTTTTAAACTTAGCTTTATGTAAAACCCCCACCGCTCGCTCACTCTCTCGCTCGCTCTCTCGCTCTCTCTCTCGCTCACTCTCTCGCTCACTCTCTCGCTCACTCTCTCGCTCACTCTCTCGCGTTGTAGCCGAAAGGTCTCTCGCTCACTCTCTCACTCTCTCGCTCTCTCGCTCTCTCTCACGTTCTGCACGCAGCCCTTCTTGCAGTCCGACGGCCTCCGACGGGTAGCTCATATCAGCATGCAGAGCTTCCCGTCATCTGCGTCGATGTTCAAGCGTCGTCCCGGGATGAGCCGTGCGGCCGACGGGACACGCACAGCGGCGCTCGGCTGTTCGATGTGCAAGGGGTCACGCGGGGTGGGGGGGGGCGTCCGATTATTTCGTCGCCAGCGGCTCCATTCGGTCGCGCGCGACTCGTCGCTCAAGTTTTTTATATTCTTAGGTTTTTTCGGTAAAGTCGCGTAGGTAAAAGATTAAAATTAATGAAAGTAAAATAAAAAAATAAAATAAAAATCACGACGTTTCCGGAGGCAACACAAGCTTCCATCTTCAGGTGGAACCGTCACAGCACGCTTGCTGTATCAAGTAAATGAGAAATTCCAAGAAAACAGTCCTTGTATATATATACTGGTTGAGGGTGCGAGGAGCCAAGGTAGGCCCTGAATATTATTTTATTTTCGTCGCTCAAGGTGCGTGGGTGACCCTCGGCGTCAGACGCGTCCGAGGTCACCATCAGGGCCAGGTTAATGACGAGGGCAGGTGCGTGCGGGGGGGGGGGGGTTAATGGTTTAACGAGGAGGTGTGAGGATGGGTGTGGAGGAGAGAATGGAAACTCCGCGGGAATTGCTTCCATCGTGGCGGGGGATGGAAGCTCCCTCGTTTCTCTCCCCTCCCCACACCCCGCGGGGCGGCGTGCGTGCGTGCGGGCAGAGAGACGCGGAGTCTCCGCTTACTGGGGCAACAACAGTGAGCTTTACTGCTGCTGATGAGGGCGATGATTGTCGAAACCGGCCGTGGCCGAGAAACATCTGGGCAGTTCAAGCAAATCCCGACTCAGCTGCTGATGAGGAACTGAATGTCGAAACCGGCCGTGGCCTAGAAACATCTGGGCAGTTCACCAGCCCTTGGCTCAAGCAAAGCCCGACTGCGCTGCTGATGAGGCACTGAAGGTCGAAACCGGCCGTGGCCTATACACATCTGGGCAGTTCACCAGCCCTTGGCTCAAGCAAAGCCCGACTGCGCTGCTGATGAGGCACTGAAGGTCGAAACCGGCCGTGGCCTATACACATCTGGGCAGTTCACCAGCCCTTGGCTCAAGCAAAGCCCGACTGCGCTGCTGATGAGGCACTGAAAGTCGAAACCGGCCGTGGCCTATACACATCTGGGCAGTTCACCAGCTCTTGGGTCAAGCAAAGCCCGACTGCGCTGCTGATGAGGCACTGAAAGTCGAAACCGGCCGTGGCCTATACACATCTGGGCAGTTCACCAGCTCTTGGGTCAAGCAAAGCCCGACTGCGCTGCTGCTGAGGGCGATGCATGTGGAAACCGGTCCACAGTTGGTTGCTGAAGTAAATCCCTCCTGGAAGGCGGTGCGACTGATGGGATGGGTAAAACAAAACTCCAAAAAAAAAACTTGTTCTTTTCATGTGGAGAGACGGATATGGGCAAATCACGAGGGCAGGATTGTCTCTACTTATTCATTGCATCCCCTATATTTGATCGGAACCCCGAGAGGGCACAAATCACGGAGATCAAACACGGCTCGTCGTATCCGAGCTTCATCTCCGCAATCCCCCCCCACCCCTCCTCCACCACCGCCGCCGTCTCACACCGCGAGACCCAGAGTCCGCGCTGGTCGCGGCTTCGAGAAGATCCCTGCCCTTTGAAGTGCAGAGGAGGCGGCTGATCTCGGTCAGATCGGAAGCGAGACAGTTGGGGGTACGGGAGAGGCAGGGAGGGAGAGAGAGGGAGACGCGGTTAGCATCAACCTCAACGAGATGAAGAAGTCTTCTTGGTTCTTTCGGTAAAAGTCACGTAGAAGGGAAATAATAAAATAATAAAAATAAAACATAATAAAATAATTCTCACGACGTTTCGGCCACAACGCAAGCAGCCGTCCTCAGGTGAAGAACAGCGTCTGTCGGAAAGACAGCGTCTGAATGAGCTCAGCTGTGGATTTCACGTCGTGATAATTTTTATTGTTTTATATTTTTATTATTGTATTATTTCCCTTCTGCGTGACTTTACCGAAAGAACCAAGAAGATGAATCCCTGCAGTCACGAAAGTTTTAAATCGAAATATAATCACGATTGTAATTAAAATACGCAACGCAAAAAAAACACACGCAACAAACACACAAATACCGATGTTTGAGTCGGCACCCATTGGATTCCCCCAATCGAAATATATATTCTGATCATCTTCTTGGTTCTTTCGGTAAAGTCACGTAGAAGGGAAATAATAAAATAATAACAATAAACCGTAATAAAATTATTTTATTATGTTTTATTTTAAAAATATTTTATTATGTTTTATTTTTATTATTGTATTATTTCCCTTCTACGTGACTTTACCGAAAGAACCAAGAAGATGAATCCCTGCAGTCACCAAAGCTTTAAATCGAAAATTATATTCTAATGTTCAGCGAACAATCACGCGGCAAAGTCAAAGGCCCCCCCCCTCACCCCACCCCGCCCCTCCCCCCTTGCCAGTCACGTGTCCATTGTGACGCGCACCGCTCGACGAACGTGCAGAGAGCACGTTTAGACGTCGCGTTCCGGGCAACTCAATACCACGTGGTGGGGGCGGGGGGGGGCTTCCGAGAGGGAAGAGTGGCGCCTTGAAGTCGCGTACCATCTCGGGGGTTTTATGAAGTGTGTCTGTGTCTTGAGTGTGGTGCGTAAAGATCAGCGCTGGGAAGACAAAGGCGGCCTGGGAGTGGTGTTGGCCACCCACCACCCCCGCTAACAGCACTTACCCCAACAGTCCTTTAAAGCTATACGGGCGAGCTTTGTCTTTTTTGTTGTTGTTGTTGTTGTTGTTGTCAGCGAACCGTGCACACTTCTCGCGATTGCATTAAAATGCACCTAGCCTGGCACGAGCGCTGTGGCAATGGCGGCCCCCTCATGCGCCGTGGCTGGCTTCATAGGCGCTCGCGAACGGTACTTGCCCCAACATCCCGTGTGGGCTACATGGGCTATCTTTGTCTGTACCGTGTGTACGGTTCCCAGTAATTCAGGCGGCGCTCGGGTTAATTAGGGGTCACTTTCCCGGGTTAATTGCCGCCTTGTGACGTCATTGGGCATAACTCCCCCCCCCCCGTCTCACCACTGCTGTCATCAGCGGAGAGAAATCCCATCCGTGATGGACGGGCCACCGTCATGGCAACGTGGAATTTAATTAATGGGATCAGGGAGCGATTGACGGAGATGAACGAGGATGTGATCATCATCATACTCCATCGTCATCACCATCGTCATCATAATCATCATCATACTCATCATCATCATACTCATCATCATCATCGTCACACTCATCGTCATCACCATCGTCATCATCATCATCATACTCATCATCAGTACCATCATCGTCACACTCATCATCATCATCACCATCGTCATCATCATCATCATACTCATCATCAGTACCATCATCGTCACACTCATCGTCATCACCATCGTCATCATCATCATCATACTCACCATCATCATCGTCACACTCATCATCATCATCATACTCATCATCATTACCATCATCATCATACTCACCATCATCACCATCATACTCATCATCATTACCATCATCATCATACTCACCATCATCACCATCATACTCATCATCATTACCATCATCATCATACTCACCATCATCACCATCATACTCATCATCATTACCATCATCATCATACTCACCATCATCACCATACTCACCATCATCACCATCATACTCATCATCATTACCATCATCATCATACTCACCATCATCACTATCATACTCATCATCATTACCATAATCATCATACTCACCATCATCACCATCATACTCATCATCATTACCATCATCATCATACTCACCATCATACTCATCATCATTACCATCATCATCATACTCATCATCATCACCATCATACTCATCATCATTACCATCATCATCATACTCACCATCATCACCATCATACTCATCATCATTACCATCATCAGCATACTCATCATCATCACCATCATACTCATCATCATTACCATAATCATCATACTCACCATCATCACCATCATACTCATCATCATTACCATCATCATCATACTCACCATCATCACCATCATACTCATCATCATTACCATCATCATACTCACCATCATCACCATCATACTCATCATCATTACCATCATCATCATACTCACCATCATCACCATCATACTCATCATCATTACCATTATCATCATACTCATCATCATCACCATCATACTCATCATCATTACCATCATCATCATACTCACCATCATCACCATCATACTCATCATCATTACCATCATCATCATACTCACCATCATCACCATCATACTCATCATCATTACCATCATCGTCACACTCATCATCGTCGTTCACGTCGTCAGCGCAGTACTCACGAGTAAGATGTGGTACAGGCGCAGCCCTGAAAGTGCCTGTTACCGCCACTTGCTGACCAACTCTTGGCCTACTCTTCCACGCTGACCACAGGTCTTGGAAACAGGTGGGCCTGCACACATTTTACCCCACAGTCACCAACGCCGTACGCGCGACCTCCCGACTGAGCCAACTCTGCTGAACCCATTTCGACTGCTGCGACGGACAGAGGCCATTGGGGCGGTGGTGGTGGTGGTGGTCGGGGGGGTTGAGGAGGGACAATCTTCGTTGTTTCGACTACGGATCACAGATGCTTGGGTTGTGCGTCCAGTGGGTGGTGGACCGATGTGGCAGCTGTCTTCGCTTCTTGCGCGTAAACGACTAAAAAATCCCCTTCACGTTTATTGTTCTAAACATGTATATGCGTGCGATAAACCGGTACTAACCGGTTTAACCGGTTTGCATTCGCTTACCGGTAACCGAATAAAAACTATATTTACACCCTTATTAAATATGCATACTGTATGTACAACGTTCACGCATTCAAACATACAGTAAACCTACGTCATTAACTACACACATACACGCAAAAAAAACATATATACATATTCACAGATACACAACATAGACAAAAATCCCCCGTGTAGCCTTAACAGACTGTTGGGGCAAGTGCTGTGAGCGAGCAGCACCTATGAAGGCCTGCACGGCACACGAGGGGGTGGGTGGCCAGCACCACGCCCGGCCGCCTTTGTCTCCCCAGTGACGATGTTTACACACCGCACCGGGTAGATAATCATCACTGGGTGTTGGCCGTGAGCGGGAATCGAACTCGGGTGGCCAAGTTCGTAGCGCAGCGTAGCGCTAAGCGCTGCACCACCGCTCCTCGCAGACACACACGCACGGATTCTCTCCGACACCCTGGGAAATATTTCTACAGACCAATTCAAACCTTATTGGTTCATAATCTAAATCTCAACGTTCATCCTACAAAATCCCGTCACATGGGAGAAACAAAGAGACACGGGTTTTTTTTTGCCCGTATTGAAACGGCCGTACGCCGTTTGGACAACGATACGGGGTAAACCGTATGGGTTGACATGTGTGTGTGTGTGTACCCTCTCCTCGCGATGGCCTGTGGGGACTGCTAGACCCGTGTCACCTATTGCGGTGCATACCAGCGACCCGGAGCGCAATATATTCCGCAGGAATGTTAAACACTCGTAGGGTTAAGGTGGTACACGTTGATAGTTACACACCAACCACCCCCAGCCCGCGTGCGAAAAATAGGTTACTGGACGCATTTAAAGAGCAAATCGATTTAAATATAGGGTCCGTATCGAACACGAAAGAGGAGGACCCGTGCCCATGCACGTCTGGCACTTTAGCAGGCACTGATTCAAGAATGCCAGACAGTGCTGACGAGGCAGTGAATGCTTGCAATCGGTCCATAGTTTTTCGTGCTCGCGTTAAAGACAAAATGCTGTTGAAAAGAAAAGCACTCAAAAAGAAGGCCCGATTATAAAAAAAAACTAATTTTATTTTTAATTACGTGGCGAGACAGGTGTGTACAGGCGAATTGTCTGCTGCGTTATCTTGTGACGCTCTCCGCAAAGGGACGCGGCAAACGATGATTAATTTCGTGATGTGCATCGCACACCACCGTGCTCTGGAAGTCAGCGAACGGACGCCGGACGAGACATCGCTGGGCGAGACGCGCTCAGGTCTGTGAACATCTCTGCAGAGCGACGCTCACACCACCCGTAGCTGATGCAGCACTGCCTATGCGGCGCGGGAGAGGGGCGGGGGGTCAATTACTCGGTGAGGGCGGATATGTGGCGTTCGGATATGCGGCGTCGCACACAGGAGGAAGAGGGGGGGGACGTGGCTCGCTCGGATTAGCACGTGGCCAGCACGCGCCCAGACTCGGCCATCGCTCAGCTCGTGAGGCCGTCACGTGAGCCGTCACGTGGCCACCACGATGCTAGCACGTGACCAGCCACGTGACCCCCACGTGGCCACCACGAGGCCGTCACGTGGTCACCACGATGCTAGCGCGTGGCCAGCCACGTGACCACCACGTGGCCACCACGAGGCCGTCACGTGGCCACCACGATGCTAGCACGTGGCCAGCCACGTGACCACCACGTGGCCACCACGAGGCCGTCACGTGGCCACCACGATGCTAGCACGTGGCCAGCCACGTGACCACCACGTGGCCACCACGAGGCCGTCACGTGGCCACCACGATGCTAGCACGTGGCCAGCCACGTGCCCACCACGAGGCCGTCACGTGGCCACCACGATGCTAGCGCGTGGCCAGCCACGTGACCACCACGTGGCCACCACGAGGCCGTCACGTGGCCACCACGATGCTAGCACGTGACCAGCCACGTGACCACCACGTGGCCACCACGAGGCCGTCACGTGGTCACCACGATGCTAGCACGTGGCCAGCCACGCTGCTAGCACGCCTGCAGAAGAGACTCCACAGAGAAAGGGAGAGGCCGCCGGACAGAGGCCGACTTCTTGCTTTGAGATGTCGCGAACACGGCCACCTCATCGTCCGCGTCATCATCCTGCTCCTTCTCATCTCTGTCGCGCTCCGTTCGCGACTTGACTGTGGCGCTCTGCGAGTTCGGAAACCTTTTGAAGGCCGAGGAGAGGTCGTGATGACCCAGTGACTGTGACCTCCACGCGTCAAGCGTGGTCAAATCCCGCGCGCTTGGGCAGGTGCAGGTGACATCGAGGTCCTGCTGCTGCTGCTGATGATGATGATGACCATCACGATCATCATCTTTACGCTGGTGCTGATGATGGTGGTGACCAGCATCATGACGGTGGTGGTGTTGATGGAGGTGATGTTCCAGCTGTAAGAAGTAAGCGGTCGTTGCATCTGCTTCACCGGACACGATTCGCGGCAGGGGTTGAATATTTGACATCAACATATGTGATGATGCTGCTGCTGACGCTGCTGATGCTGATGATGATGTCAGTGGAGACGAGTGCACCACTGGACACAGCTCCATCAGAGGAGCACCGAGCGTTTTAGGACACGATTTGGGCATCGTGAGGTCCAGAGGTGATGGGCGCTGCTGATTATGATGATGCTGCTGCTGCTGATGATGTTGTTGCTGTTGTTGCTGTTGAAGATGTTCGTGCAAGCAGGACTGTAAATAGGTGGCCCTAGATACTGCAGAAGCCCCGAGTGGCCACATCGCTGGGAGGAGGTGGACGATGGGTCTGCAGGGTTGGTTGTCCACCAGGTGATGATGCTGGTGATGGCTGTGGAGTCTCTCGCGCTCCATCATCACCGACTCCAGTTCCCTGTCGGCGAACGCTCGGCGCTTGCGCATCCTCTCGCTGAGTGCGGGAGGGAGGCACGACGATGACGACGAGGAGGAGGAGGTGGTGGATGAAGTACCGGAGCAGCCACTACGCGAGTCAGCCTCCAGGGCAGGGGGACGATAACCTGCGTGGTGAGAAAGAGAGGTGGTGGTGGTGGCGGTGGAGCTGACTGTGATGGTGATGTTGGCAGTGTCGAGGATGGGTTCTTCATTTGTACAGTGGCGATGGTGACAGAACAATTGGTGTTGTTGATGTTCACAGTGATGGCGATGAAGACGATGCTGGTGGCAATGCTCTCATTGATGTTTACTGTGACCATTATAATGATGTTGCTGATGAGGATACATTTACATGTTGCTGCTGATGATGATGATGATCATGAGGATCATCATCATCAGCATCATCACCTTCCAGGATGCTCCGCGCCACGATGCCGGGTGTCCGGGCCGCGCGCGCGTGACCCGCGGAGCGAGAGGAGGTCACGACCCCCCCGGCAGCCGCGTCCACGTGACGAGTCCTCGACTGAAGCACAAACGCCGCAGCATCAGCAACGCCGCGAGAGACGCGCTCTATCCACTGCTGGACGAGGGACATCATGCTCGGCACTGTCGCGATGCCACAATCCAACCCCGCGCGTTTGCACGGCTGTCTTTGCACGGCGGTCGGCCGGTCTCTGTCTCTCTCTCCCTCCTTTGGCTGCTATTCCTTCACCAGTCTCGTCCCCTATTAACAGTCCCAGATACTCAACCTGCCCGCCAGAGCCCATCCCTGACATCAAGGAGACGCCCATTATCACATTTAGGCTCCTCCCCCTCCCACAGAAGCCCTGCCTCTTATCACATTTAGGCTCCCCCTCCCCCAGGAGCCCCGCCCATTATCACCTTTAGGCTCCTCCCCCTCCCCAGAAGCCCCGCCTCTTATCACCTTTAGGCTCCTCCCCCAGGAGCCCCGCCCATTATCACCTTTAGGCTCCTCACCCTCCCCCAGAAGCCCCGCCTCCTATCGCATTTAGGCTCCTCCCCCAGGAGCCCCGCCCATTATCACCTTTAGGCTCCCCCCCCTCCCTCCTCCCTCCCCCCTCCCTCCCCCCTCCCTCACCTGCTGCTGCTGCTGCCTGCGCAGCGCCACCTGCGCGGCCATCACGCGCTGGCGCTCGAGCACCAGCTGGCAGTTGGCGCATGCGCAGTCGCGCCAGCGGCAGAAGCGCTTGTGGCCCTTGAGGCGCGACACGACCCCGTGGTTGCGGCAGCGCGCGCACTTGGGGGTGCGGGTCACGTGACCCAGCCCAGAGCCCTCCAT
Source organism: Lampetra planeri (assembly GCF_965212315.1). NCBI lineage: Eukaryota > Metazoa > Chordata > Hyperoartia > Petromyzontiformes > Petromyzontidae > Lampetra > Lampetra planeri. Next base: position 126,686 of record NW_027614351.1, on the reverse strand, counting down.
GGGAGAGGGGGGGGGGCTGCGGGGTGGGTAGGGGACAAAGATGGCAGCGGATGTGGTTGAACACGTGGTCGTCAGCTTTTCGCGAGCCATGTTGACCATGAGAGAGGTGTGTTCGTGGGTGAGGTTGTTAGGTCGTTTCTCGGGACGCGTGCCCTGGTGAGGGTCGTGGTGGCAGCGTGTTGAGTGATCGCCACGCCACACTTTCCCTGGCGACGAGACTCGAGCATTACTATACACTATACAGAACCGGCCCTAGACCTTTGGGGGCCATAAGCAAAATTTGGTTGGAGGCCCCTTTGATGTATAATTTTTTTCACCCACTAGCTAGCAGTGACTCTAGGGGGCCCTCTGCTGGCCACGGGGCCCTTTGCAATTGCAAGGGTCGCTTAGTGACTGGGCCGGCTCTGACACTATACACTACGATACATTACTATACACTATACACTACGGTACACTATACACTACGATACACAGACTGTGTAGCTCTTCCTGGGGAATTCCCAGGTGTTCCCAGACCAGCCAAGCGACGTCGTCCCCCACAGCAACGTGTCTTGGGCCGTCCCCCGGGATCTTGGCCCACGTAGCAGGCTTTAGATCGCGTAAATATAAATGTGTCGTTAAACACACTGCCACCCGACACAGCCAATTAGTAAGGTTTGTCACGGAAACAACGTGACAATTCGTTACTAGTACAGCACTAACCTGTGTGTCGGAGAGTAAACCCACGACATCTACGATTCGAGTAGCGTGACGTTTCGCCAGTAGTTTACAACGAGCATCAAGGACGTAGCCATGGAGTCCATATTGGGGGGGGCAAATTTTCCAGGGGGTCTGGGGTACCCCCCAGAAAAAAAAATCTAAATTTGAAAATGAATTTCCTGCCTAAAATAAAAAAAAAATGCACTAATACATGGGATGGACTTTAAAAAAAATTTTTACAATAATGTCTAAGAGTGTATTGTATTACATTGCTCTGTTTTTACTTTTTTTTTACCTTTTTTGTTTCATTGTATGTAATGGCAGAGATTAGGGATTCATAAAGTACAACCATAACCACAATCATATAAACGGAAATCTAGATTTGAAGCTTTCGTGACTGCAAGAATTCATATTCTTAGGTTTTTTCGGTAAAGTCACATAGGTGAAAAATTTAAATTTATAAAAGTAAACTTAAAATAAAAGAAAAATCACGACGTTTCGGAGGCAACACTTGATACAGCTATCGTGCTGTGACGGTTCCACCTGAAGACGGAAGCTTGTGTTGCCTCCGAAACGTCGTGATTTTTATTTTATTTTTATTTTACTTTTATTAATTTTAATTTTTCACCTACGTGACTTTACCGAAAAAACCTAAGAATAAAAAAACGGAAATCTATTTTATAGCAATATATTGGGGGGGACATTTGGAGCATATTTGAATATTGATGTGTCCCCCCCCCCCCCCCTCCAATATATATTATAATTACGGCATTGACGAGCATCATCAGACGACAGCCAGAGTTGTGGAGAAATCCTCCCCTCCTGTTTCGGTCTTAAATAGACGGGGGGGGGAGGTGTAAGTGTGACGTCGTCACTTGTGAGCCAATCACGTGTCAGTTTAAATGCCCCCACCCCCCCGTCCCCCGTGACACGACAACTCTGCTCACGAAAAACATCAACTCGCAATCAGCTGTCCACAATTTTGTGTCGTAAGACGCTCCCACCCACCACTTGACGCAGCCAAGAACTACTGGACATCTTTCGATTTAAAGCTTTCGTGACTGCAGGGATTCATCTTCTTGGTTTATTTCGGTAAAGTCACGTAGAAGGGAAATAATAAAATAATACAAATTCAATATAATTCTCACGATTTAAAGCTTTCGTGACTGCAGGGATTCTTCTTCTTGGTTTATTTCGGTAAAGTCACGTAGAAGGGAAATAATAAAATAATAAAAATTCAATATAATTCTCACGATTTAAAGCTTTCGTGACTGCATGGATTCATCTTCTTGGTTCTTTCGGTAAAGTCACGTAGAAGGGAAATAATAAAATAATAAAAATTTTACATAATAAAATACAATTCTCACGACGTTTCGGCCTCAACGCAAGCAGCCGTCCTCAGGTGAAGAACAGGTCTGTCGGAAAGACAGCGTTTGGTGCCGAAACGTCGTGAGAATTTTTTAGTATGTTTTATTTTTATTATTTTATTATTTCCCTTCTACGTGACTTGACCGAAAGAACCAAGAAGATACTGGACATCTGTGCAAAAAGAGGGTTTATAGCTCATCGGATTCCTCCATGCAGTGTACACAACAAAAACATGTGATTCCGAATCAAATAAATAGTCGCGCGTGTGCAGACGGTGAACGCGGACAACGATGATTGTTACAGCTCCCGCAGTGGCTGCGTGCGATCAGCAATAAAAACAAATTAACCCGTAAAAACAAAGTTTTTCACTATAAATCCTTTATATGCGTGGCGGTTAAAGTCCTCTCGTCCTCTGGCTTGAGATGGCTGCCACCTATGGCTCAGATGATTGCCTGCCACCATTAAGCAATTGGTAATTAAATATAAAAAAAAAATCCTAAAAAGTGTAACATTTTGGAAAAAAAATTTCACGAAAATAAATTGTCACGCACAACGAGTCTGTGTGCAAAATGTCAGCTCGATTGGATCACGGGAAGTGGGTTAAAAAACGACCGAAAGATTTGCACGGTCGTAAGCGCGCAAGCAAGCAAGTGAACTTAATATAAAGGATTTAAAAACGCAGTTCGCCCGATCGAAAATCGTTCCCTCGAGTAAATTAAAAAACTATAAAATAAAATAAATTATTTTACCAAGTAAGGCCCCACCCTTCTTCAGAAGCGACCTGACCGCAGATGATAGCTCAAGCCAAGTGGCTTATCACGTGGACATTTAGAGCAGCAATATACTCGAAACGCGTGATGTTCATTCTAATTGTGGAGGGGGAAACTGGAGGACCCGGAGAAGAAAAACGCGACCACGGGGAGATAGACCACGCAAACTACAAACATACAGCAGCAGGCGTCAGGGTCGGGATCGAACCCACGACCTCCTGTATACGAGGCGAGGTAGTGAACATCTCCTAGCCACCGTGATGATGATGAGAGAAAGAGAGAGACACGCAAACTCCAAATATACAGCAGCAGGCGTCAGGGTCGGGATCGAACCCACGACCTCCTGTACACCAGGCGAGGTAGTTAACATCTCCTAGCCACCGTGATGATGAGAGAGAGAGACACGCAAACTCCAAATATACAGCAGCAGGCGTCAGGGTCGGGACCGAACCCACGACCTCCTGTAGACCAGGCGAGGGAGATAACATCTCACCACCGCGGTGCCCAGTACTTTATCTTGCATTTATTCATCATAAACAAACACAATCACAATATACACAAGGTACTCTACACACGTGCACAAGGACATCGTACACAGTGCATTATTCAGAATCAGAATATGTCTTCATACTGGGAGGAATCCGATGAGCTATGAAGTTCTGTTTTCACAGATGTCCACGTGTACAATTACACTATACACAATATACAATATACTATTCACAGATACACCATCTACTATTCACACAGTGTACAATTACACTATACACAATATACAATATACTATTCACAGATACAAGAACAAAATACACAATAAACTATTCACACACGGGTACAATTACTCTATAAACAATATACTATTCACAGATACAATCACAACATACACAATCAACTATTCACACAGTGTACACTTTTCACAATATATTATTCAGAGATAAAATCACAATATACACAATCTACTATTAACACACGTGTATAATTACACTATACTTAATATACTATTCACAGATATAATCACAAAATACACAATCTTTCCTATTCACACACGTGTACAATTTTCACAATATACTATTCACAGATATAATATACACAAACTACTATTTACACAGTGTACACTTACACCTTTTACAATATACTATTTACAGCTACAACCACAAAATACACAATCTATACTATCCACACATGTGTACAATTACACTCTACACAATATACTATTCGCGGATACAATCACAAAATACACAATCTACTATCCACACACGTGTACAATTACACTCTACACAATATACTATTCACGGATACTTTTCAAAACTATACAAAATGACGATGAACACAATGTACTCTTCACACGCGTGAAAACATTTGACAAACACAAAGATCCCCCGTATAGCCTGAACGGACTGTAGGGGCAAGTGCTGTTAGCGAGTGGCACCTATGAAGGCCGACACGGCACACGAGGGGGTGGGTGGCCGGCACAGCACACGAGGGGGTGGGTGGCCGGCACCACGCGCGGCCGCCTTTGCCTCCCAAGTGGCGACGTTTACACACCGCACCAGGTACTCAATTGAGGCTGAGTCGACCTAGAGGAGGCAAGCGCGTGTGTCCGTGAGTAGAAGCCAACAGGGTCGCCGTGGCGCGCACTGATCGCGTCGTCGTCTGCTCGTTTTCGTTGTGGCCGTGATCACACCACGTGTGCCCACATCAGTGCCGGATTAAGCTAGTGTGGGGCCTGTAGCATATCTTATAAAAAGGCCCTCAATAAAAAACTATATTAAAACACATTTTTTTTTACTTTCTTGGTAAAGTAATTGTATTTTTGAATTTGCTATAAACACAGACAATACGACAAATCGCTTAGCTTAAACACCCAGCCGTTCATAAAAGTTGAAGGCGGTGTAGTACTATAGTAATAGAGCAAGTGCAGAATCACTGAAGCAAAATTGATAGCTTGAAAGCATTTAGCGCGGGGCCCTTGAAAGTGCGGGGCCCGTAGCTACTACATATGTAGTAGCTACTATACGTGTAGTAGCTACTACACGTGTAGTACCACACGTGTAGTAGCTGTAGTAGCTACTACACGTGTAGTAGCTACTACACATGTAGCTACTTTTGCTATTAGGATTATGGATTTTCTGTTCATGTTTATGTTTGTTGCGGTTGCACCCGATTCAAGAGCCGAATGGCTCACAGGGCTATACCAAATAAATGAAAATTGAAAATTGAAAAACTTAATCCGGCACTGGCCCATATACAAAACCACATTCGCTCGCCGCGAACCGGTAACCGTTTCCAGTTGAACGCTTGTAATGAACGCACCGATTGGACATACGGCACGGCGGCAAAAAGTCACCGCGTGGTCGATTTTTACCCCTCCTCTGTTCTCTGTTAAAAGGCAAAGAAGCAGCCCTGCTAAATGGTCGCTCGCTTAGCCCCCGCCCCGCCCCTGTGTTTAAAGTGAACGTGTCAAGTGTATTGCTCGACATAATAGTACTCGATTTGTAAATGCCGCGGGTTTACTCTCCAACACGCCAGTGCGTGGTAAACTAGTAACTCATTTTCGATTTAAAGCTGTCGTGACTGCAGGGATTCATCTTCTTGGTTCTTTCGGTAAAGTCACGTAGAAGGGAAATAATTATATTATATTTTATTATTATATTATATTATTATATTATGTTTTATTTTTATTATTTTATTATTTCCCTTCTAGTAACTAATTGTGACGAACCTTTTTAATTTGACTGTGTCGGGTGGTCGCGGGTTTCACGACACATTTATATTTACACGAATTTAACCCCCAAAAAAAAACATTCTAATGGAGACTTTTCTTGACTTGCCGAAAACCGGTAACCCATTTAAACCGGGGTTTTATGTTTAACCATCGCAACACCGCGGTCATTGCCTCTGCAACCAGACAGAGACGAAGCCGCGTGTCTGCCGTTGGCGTTAATCGCTTTCACACGCGCGCTGGTCTGGCCAGAGACGGCATCAACTACACGTCGCTTACACAAAAGCGACTTCCGATCCTCGCGATGCGTGTAAACGAATCGAGTCGTTGTCAGCTTTGTAGAATTAATGCGAACTCTGTGCTCAGAATAACCAGCGGGGCCGATGCGCGCGTCTCCTTCATGAATGGTAAATGAAGAGACGCAAGCCAACAGCAACCGTATAGTAAACCCATGTAGACACATAGAGATACACACAGAGATGCATAGAGATACACAGAGACACAGAGAGATACACAGAGACTCAGAGACACAGAGAGATACACAGATACTCAGAGACACATAGAGATACACAGAGACACATAGAGATACACAGAGACTCAGAGATACACAGACTCAGAGACACATAGAGATACACAGAGACTCAGAGACACACAGACACAGAGAGACACATAGAGACACACAAAGACTCAGAGATACACAGAGATACACAGAGACTCGGAGACCCATAGAGACCTATAGAGATACACAAAGACTCAGAGACCCATAGAGATACACAGAGACTCGGAGACACACAGAGACCCATAGAGATATATAAAGCCATACACATAGAGACCCACCGAGATACATTAAAGACAAGACAGAGTAGTGGCGATTGTAACCACGCAGCCCAAACTATCGACCAGCCAGTAACCCACTGTCGTCTGCGCTTCTGCGTCGGAGGCGGAATAGCAAAACGACGCGAACTCTTTTGCATTTCCCATAAATATGCTAAATTCCTCTTGATATGCAAATTCTTTTGTCAAGGCGCCCTTTTTCCCCCCTTCCAACCCAGCTTAAATATATGCTCCAAGCGTGGTGCTGTTTCATTCAGACGCTGTCGCCTCGACAGACCTGGTTTTCACCTGAGGACGGCTACTTGCGTTGTGGCCGAAACGTCGTGAGAATTATTTTATTATGTTTTATTTGTATTATTTTATTACTTCCCTTCTACGTGACTTTACCGAAAGAACCAAGAAGACGCGAACTCTCTTTACTGCAGCCCTCTCGTCTTGGCCAGCAGACATCAACGTTGTCCTCGAGCTTCTGAACGTGCTGTCGCCTATACGCGATGACAGAACGACGCGCCCGACGTGGTATATCGTTTTGCGTTGAACTAAGACCCACATCAATATTCTGACATCTTCTTGGTTCTTTCGGTAAAGTCACGTAGAATGGGAAATAATAAAGTAATAAAAATAAAACATCATAAAATAATTCTCACGACGTTTCGGCCACAACGCAAGCAGCCGTCCTCAGGTAGAGAACAGGTCCATTATTTTATTATATTTTATTATTTATTATTTTATTATTTCCATTCTACGTGACTTTACAGAAAGAACCAAGAAGATGAATCCCTGCGGTCACGAAAGCTTTACATCGAAACATTCTGACAGTTCGCCAGCATCGATGCAAGCAAGCAAGCCTGGCTCTGCTGATGAGACGGAGAACGTCGAAACCGGCCCAGAGTTGTGCTCGTGTGGAACTTTCTTTGCTGATGGGATGCGTACAAAATGTTGCTGTGCGGAGGACGGACGGGGGTGTGGGCACGCGGAGGCGACCTCTCTGCTTCTTCATCTCGTTTCGGACGAAGCCTCTGTTCGTCGGCGGATCATTTGCGGGTAGACTGGTAGACGGGAGTAGGTGACACGCGGCTATCAGTAGCCCACAGCCCCATGGCTAGAGACATCGCTGGATGTGGTGTGCCGTGCTGCGGCCGCATTTTTCCGGCTCGCCGAACTCAAGTAGAAGCGCTATTGCTCCAGGAGCGCCGATTAGCGCGGTGGGCTACGTGCGGTGCGAAAGAAGTTCAACGTACCGTACGTACACAATGACGCTCCGCGAACGAGACGGGTTCATCGGAGAGACAAGGCAGAGCAAGCGAGCCGGGATCGATATCAATCGCCGCTGAGGTTACCGGTTCAGCGTAACGATCAGCAGCGATCGTTCGGTCTACCGCATTCATATCGTGGTCAATACACGCACGTGCAAAGCCAGCAGTGATAGACAGACGAGGTATGTGGTTGATGCTGGCACGGGCCGTGTGATGGTCTCTCTCCCTCTGCCGTGCATCATAGCGCAGCGCGCTAACCACACTCAAGCCTCACCCGAATGAGCATCACAGTGAACAGCAAAGTGAAAAAATAAAGTTATCAAACTTGGGTATATTTCTATAAATCTCGCGGAACTGCGCGAGCAGAGATGAACAAACTAAACTTTATATAATTGGTTATTTCGGTAAAGTCACGTAGAAGGGAAATAATAAAATTAAAATAATAAAATAAACTTAACTTTTATTTTACCAGGTCAGGCCCACTGACCTATACAGATCTTTGTCAGAAGCGACCTGGCCACAAATGATAGTTCAACGAAGTTGTTTATCACGTGGGAATTTATAGCAGCCAAATACTCTAAACGCGCGTTTATAGATGTGAAGGGAAACCCTGAAGGAAACGGATACAAATCCACGCGACCACGGGGAGAGAGACACGCAAACTCCAAATATACAGCAGCAGGCGTCAGGGTCGGGATCGAATCCACGACCTCCTGTGTACCAGGCGAGGTAGTTAACATCTCCTAGCCACCGTGACGATGATGAAAGACACGCAAACTCCAAATATTCAACAGGCGTCAGGGTCGGGATCGAACCCACGACCTCCTGTACACCAGGCGAGGTAGTTAACATCTCCTAGCCACCGTGATGATGATGAGAGAGAGACACGCAAACTCCAAATATACAGCAGCAGGCGTCAGGGTCGGAATCGAATCCACGACCTCCTGTACACCAGGCGAGGTAGTTAACATCTCCTAGCCACCGTGACGATGATGAAAGACACGCAAACTCCAAATATTCAACAGGCGTCAGGGTCGGGATCGAATCCACGACCTCCTGTACACCAGGCGAGGTAGTTAACATCTCCTAGCCACCGTGATGATGATGAGAGAGAGACAAGCAAACTCCAAATATACAGCAGCAGGCGTCAGGGTCGGAATCGAATCCACGACCTCCTGTACACCAGGCGAGGTAGTTAACATCTCCTAGCCACCGTGACGATGATGAAAGACACGCAAACTCCAAATATTCAACAGGCGTCAGGGTCGGGATCGAACCCACGACCTCCTGTACACCAGGCGAGGTAGTTAACATCTCCTAGCCACCGTGATGATGATGAGAGAGAGACACGCAAACTCCAAATATACAGCAGCAGGCGTCAGGGTCGGGATCGAATCCACGACCTCCTGTACACCAGGCGAGGTAGTTAACATCTCCTAGCCACCGTGACGATGATGAAAGACACGCAAACTCCAAATATTCAACAGGCGTCAGGGTCGGGATCGAACCCACGACCTCCTGTACACCAGGCGAGGTAGTTAACATCTCCTAGCCACCGTGACGATGATGAAAGACACGCAAACTCCAAATATTCAACAGGCGTCAGGGTCGGGATCGAATCCACGACCTCCTGTACACCAGGCGAGGTAGTTAACATCTCCTGGCCACCGTGATGATGATGAGAGAGAGAGAGAGACACGCAAACTCCAAATATACAGCAGGCGTCAGGGTCGGGATCGAACCCACGACCTCCTGTACACCAGGCGAGGTAGTTAACATCTCCTAGCCACCGTGATGATGATGAGAGAGTGACACGCAAACTCCAAATATACAACAGGCGTCAGGGTCGGCATCGAATCCACGACCTCCTGTACACCAGGCGAGGTAGTTAACATCTCGCCACCGTGGCACCCAAACACAAATAACAGTAACAATGCAGTGCCTTGATCATTGACCATCGTCCCCCTATAGCATCATGACAATCCGTGATATATCCACTGCTGGATGAATGCCTCCCCACGCCATCGCCACCCCTCACGCTCCAGCCCACGCCACTTCTCCTCGCAGCGCCCCGAACGATCGTTTCTCTGGCGAGCAGCCCCCTTCGACGGAGGAGGATGAACAGTAGCACCAGCACCACACGAACTCTGTTCTCTCTCTCTCTCGCTCTCTCACGAAGCCCTCTCTCGTCGTCGCCAGCAGACATCGACATTGGCGTTTCGCTCCCGAACCAGACTGCTGAACAAAATATAATCCGTATCTATAAATGTGTGTATGTGTGTGCGCGCGTGCGTGTACGCGCGTCTGTGTACGCGCGTGTGTGTGTGTGTGTTTGCGCGCGTGTGTGTGTGTGTTTGCGCGCGTGTGTGTGTGTGTGTTTGCGCGCGTGTGTGTGTGTGTGTTTGCGCGCGTGTGTGTGTGTGTGTTTGCGCGTGTGTGTGTGTGTGTTTGCGCGTGTGTGTGTGTTTGCGCGCGTGTGTGTGTGTTTGCGCGCGTGTGTGTGTGTGTGTTTGCGCGTGTGTGTGTGTGTTTGCGCGTGTGTGTGTGTGTGTTTGCGCGCGTGTGTGTGTGTGTGTGTTTGCGCGTGTGTGTGTGTGTTTGCGCGTGTGTGTGTGTGTTTGCGCGCGTGTGTGTGTGTGTTTGCGCGCGTGTGTGTGTGTTTGCGCGCGTGTGTGTGTGTGTGTTTGCGCGTGTGTGTGTGTGTTTGCGCGCGTGTGTGTGTGTGTGTGTTTGCGCGTGTGTGTGTGTTTGCGCGTGTGTGTGTGTGTGTTTGCGCGCGTGTGTGTGTGTGTGTGTTTGCGCGTGTGTGTGTGTTTGCGCGTGTGTGTGTGTGTGTTTGCGCGCGTGTGTGTGTGTTTGCGCGAACTTACCTGTAAAGTCGCGTCGGCTGAAGGTTGCGGCAGCTGTGAGTGTGTGAGTGAGTGTATTTACGCGTCTGTCTGGGTGTATGTATATTCGTGTAGATGTGTGTGTGTATAATCGGTGTGTATGGGTATCTACGCGTATGTATCTATAGCTGCATGCGTGTCTAGTATATATCAGTATATGTCTGTGTGTGTGTATTTATATTTAAACAAAGTTGTCCGGCACAGACCTAATGAATAATCGGCCGGCGACAAACAGCACCATCAGAATTGTGCTCAGTTGTAAGAAGAGTGCACCAGGTGCCTGCAACTGCGCGTGCTTCTATGGGGAGGGAGGGTGGGAGGAGGAGGAGGGAGTGAGGGTTTGGGGGTAGGGAGTGGGTGTCCGCCTGTCGTGTCCGCCTGTCGTGGTCTCGTAGCGTGGGGGGCTGCGCGACGATTCGAACCCCTCCACTCGCAAGCGGCGCTCTGCGGCCCCCGCGTAGCGATCCGCGCACTTAGACTCAACGAGCCACGCGCACGCGGATTGGCTCTCGGCGCTGACGATGCCGCTGCTGCTGCTGTCGCCTGATGGGGAGGTGGTTGGCGGTGGCGAGGGTGGATCTTGATGATGATGACGGTGATGCTGATGATGGTGGTGATGATGATGCTGATGGAGGTGGTGATGATGATCTTGATGAGGATGATGATGACGGTGATGCTGATGATGGTGGTGGTGGTGGTGGTGACGATAATGATGGTGCTGATGGAGGTGGCGGTGGTGATGATGATCTTGATGAGGATGATGATGACGGTGATGCTGATGATGGTGGTGGTGGTGATGATAATGATGGTGCTGATGGAGGTGGCGGTAGCGAGGGTGGATCTTGATGAGGATGATGATGACGGTGATGCTGATGATGGTGGTGGTGATGATAATGCTGGTGCTGAATGGAGGTGGCGGTGGTAATGATGATCTTGATGAGGATGATGATGACGGTGATGCTGATGATGGTGGTGGTGCCTCTCCGGTGGCAAGTTAGCCAACCTTTCGTCCACGTGGCAAGGAGGTTGTTAGACCGGCAGCCTACCGCTTCGGACTGGTGTGTACGCAGGAGTGATGTTTTGCATACTGCAGCGGGTACACATTTAAGGCTGAGTTTACCTAGGGGAAGATTCTGGAGAGGTCCAGGTAATGTCACTCGCCACTGATGTTTTGTGTTTAGTTTGTTGTCCTTCCCCGGCACCTCCAATTCGTACGGTTGGTTATGTACGGTGCGAAAAAAATTATTTAACACTTATATGGGAAAAATGAATGGATACTGCACTGTAACATGATAACAAATGTGATGTTAACAGCTTCAAAGAATCAACGCGTTGCCTGGAATCTTCTCCAGGTGGTCTCCAGAGCACATTTCTCGCGATATTATTGCAAATTCTCAGAAGTGTAAAAATACATTTTTGAAGAACCCTGCATATACATACATGGACGTAGTCAGGAATTGAACTCAGGGCGCTGAGTTCGTAAGGCGGTGCGTTAACCACCGTACACAGAGCCACACAAACGCACATACACACGCCAGCCCCTCTCACACATCTAGCTACGCACAACCACACACACATGTTAACACACAGCAGTCATTACTCACGCTCCCATACTCTCTCGCAATCAGCAGTAATTTACTCACACGCTCTCTCACACGATCATACGTAAAAAAGCCGCAATTCGTCACTGAGTGGCAGTGATGTCACCACAGCGATTGTGCCAGGCTAGGTGCACCTTGAGGCCACGTTAAGCGTGGAAGGTTCGCTGACAGGGGGTCACTGGAGAGACCCAGGTGCCGTGGGTATGAGATGACTGGCAGATGCACCACCTGTGCTCCCCCACTGTGTCCCCTCGCTGCGCTTTAACCGCCCGGCGCTCCGCTCGTTGTTGTGAGCATCGCTCATCCGCCCTCATCTCGTTGCTGGAGGACGACTGCCTCCAACTGCCCAGCAGCGTCCTTCACGAGCCTCCTCCACACACACACGCACGCTCTGTGTGACATCCACCACTCCACATCACCACTTCCTTATCCCACTCCCCCATGCGTCTCAATTCTTTCCTACCCCCCCCCCCATCAACCCCCCCACCCCCGCCTCCCCGTGACCCCGACTGCCCGGATAAAAAAAAACTTCTGTATTTGTAAATGTACTTTTAAAACAGAGCGTGACGCACTCGGAAATCGAGCATTAACATTTCATACATTTCCCAGCTGCATGCATGCGGGTGTGTGTGTGTGGACCAGATGTATGTGTAGATATGTGTGGGGAGTAGTTCGCGCACCGCACTATACCACCCGGCGACCCGAGTTCGATTTCCCGCTCACGGCCAATATCAAGTGACGAATATCTGAACCGGTCACCGTGCCTCCCCTAGGTCGGCTCGGCCTTGAACGGATTACTTGGTGCGGTGTGTAAAGCACCGGAGAAAGGTGGACGGGTGTGGTGCTGGCCACGCAACATTCTCGTGTGCCGAGTCTACTCGCTGACAGGACGTGCCCCAACAGTCTGTTACAGATTTTTAGGTTTTTTCGGTAAAGTCACGTAGGTAAAAAAATTAAAATTAATAAAAGTTAAATAAAAAAAATATATAAAAATCACGACGTTTCGGAGGCAACACAAGCTTCCGTCTTCAGGTGGAACCGTCACAGCACGATAGCTGTATTTACTTGATACAGCTATCACAACACTTGATACAGCTATCACAACACTTGATACAGCTATCACAACACTTTATACAGCTATCGTGCTGTGACGGTTCCACCTGAAGACGGAAGCTTGCGTTGCCTCCGAAACGTCGTGATTTTTATATATATATTTTTTTTACTTTTATTAATTTTAATTTTTTACCTACGTGACTTTACCGAAACAACCTAAGAATATGAATCATTGCAGTCACGGAAACTTCAAATCTAGTCTGTTACAGGCTGTGCGGAGATTGTGTGTGTGTGTGTGTTTGTTTACGTATATGTAGGGAGCGGTAGGGCAGTGGTGAGCGCAATGCGCTCTAATCAATCCGACAGTGAGAAAGTTCAGAGAGTGATACACGGGTTCACTCGAGGCCGAGGTAGTGGTGGTGCCGAGTCGGCTGGGTCAGGCATCGTTTGGGGGGGGGGGGGGTGGGAGAGTGGGTTTAGAGTGAGGAGTTTATGTCGACATCTCCAGCAGTCAGGGAGATTTGACGATCCAGCAGCCACTGGTTCCCTGCAGCCGCTCGTTTTACCGGCGATCAGTGGCCTCCTTATCACTCGTCTATCGCTCCTACCCAAGGTTACTGCGATCTCGAAAAGGAGATTCGTTTTTGCATGTTCACCCCAAGTGCCGTGTGGTTAATGCAGACATGATTCCTAGATAAATTATTCTGTTTGGTGTTTTAACATCTTGACACAAATGTTTTATTGCCAGAAAGGGTAACGCCTACTATGATATTTTGATACACACAAGGGAGGTCCCATGATGTAGCTGCGCCCCGAGCTCTCAATGCCCTGATGGTTGCATGGTCTTTGTGATGTTCGCCTTTTGGTGTCGTCCTCTGGTCTAACACTGTTTGAGACGAGGCTCTAAAGAAAGGTGTCTCTGGTGTGGACCAATCACTTTCAAAGAAAATGCAGATACTATCAGAGCATTCTAGATTTGAAGTTTTCGTGACTGCAAGGATCCATACTCTTTGTTTTTTTCGGTAAAGTCACGTAGGTAAAAACAATAAAAAAAATTAAAATGAATACAAATAAATTAAATCACGACATTTCGGAAGCAACACAAGCATCCGTCATCAGGTGTGACTGCTCCAGCAAAATTACTGAAGCGTATGAAGCATGTTTTTGTTTGTATGTTCACCACAATTACGTGTGGTTAATGCAGACAGGATTCCTTGAAAAATTATTATGTTTGATGTTTTAACATATTAACGCCTGCTTTGTTGCCAGAAAGGGTAACACCTATTGTGATAGAGATTAATTGGATCACGTTCATCTTTACGCAAACGCGCACACGTAACTCGGATCCTTACCCATCCGAGGTATTTATTTAGGACCAAAAATCCTCAGTCTGAGACGGTCCACAGCACTAAAGTAAAACTGCACCGATGACAACAAAAACTCACAGCGGATCTCACTCAGTGAATGCCCCAAACACCTGGAATTCCATCGCTACAAATATCCTCACACAGAGACCCATAGGCACACAGAGACACATAGACTCACACAAAGACCGGTAGACACACACAGAAACCAATTGACTCACACACAGAGACCCATAGACTCACACACAGAGACCCATAGACTCACACAAAGACCGGTAGACACACACAGAAACCAATTGACTCACACACAGAGACCCATAAACTCACACACAGAGACCCATAGACTCATCTACATCACAATTCGATGCTAGAATGTAGATTACTCATGATAACCTGTATGTGCAATTGCATTTGACACGTATCTTCGTTTATTTACATATTTGTGCAAACGTCACCCTGTACCTGTTTAACGTCTCATGTGTCTGTCTCTCAGGGGGTTCTTAGCCTTCACTGCAGCCTTGCACCCATTTGGTTCTGAGCAATATGTTAATACATAATAATGTTACGTGCCCCTGCTTTATTTGTGTTTTCGATGATTTACCTTCGACAAAAATCTGCCCACGTCTCGCACACCCCAAAAAGGGGCATCTCGCACCCCCAGGGAGTGCGTGCACTCCAGCTGAAGAACCGCTGGTTTAGTGTAGTGTATAGTGTAGTGTAAAGTGTAGTGTAGTGTATAGTGTAGCGTATAGTGTAGTGTATAGTATAGTGTAGTGTATAGTAGTATAGTGTAGTGTATAGTGTAGTGTATAGTGTAGTGTAGTAGTGTATAGTGTAGTGTATAGTGTAGCGTATAGTGTAGTGTATAGTATAGTGTAGTGTATAGTAGTATAGTGTAGTGTATAGTGTAGTGTATAGTGTAGTGTATAGTGTAGTGTATAGTGTAGTGTATAGTGTAGTGTAGTGTATAGTGTAGTGTATAGTATAGTGTAGTGTATAGTAGTATAGTGTAGTGTATAGTGTAGTGTATAGTGTAGCGTATAGTGTAGTGTATAGTATAGTGTAGTGTATAGTAGTATAGTGTAGTGTATAGTGTAGTGTATAGTGTAGTGTAGTAGTGTATAGTGTAGTGTATAGTGTAGCGTATAGTGTAGTGGATAGTATAGTGTAGTGTATAGTAGTATAGTGTAGTGTATAGTGTAGCGTATAGTGTAGTGTAGTGTATAGTGTAGTGTATAGTGTAGTGTATAGTGTAGTGTATAGTGTAGTGTAAAGTGTAGTGTATAGTGTAGTGTATAGTATAGTGTATAGTAGTATAGTGT
Source organism: Lampetra planeri (assembly GCF_965212315.1). NCBI lineage: Eukaryota > Metazoa > Chordata > Hyperoartia > Petromyzontiformes > Petromyzontidae > Lampetra > Lampetra planeri. The sequence goes on along the minus strand of NW_027614351.1, from coordinate 110,812 downwards.
AGTGTATAGTATAGTGTATAGTGTAGTGTATAGTGTAGTGTATAGTGTAGTGTATAGTATAGTGTAGTGTATAGTAGTATAGTGTAGTGTAAAGTGTAGTGTATAGTGTAGTGTATAGTAGTATAGTGTAGTGTATAGTGCAGTGTATAGTGCAGTGTATAGTGTAGTGTATAGTGTAGTATAAAGTGTAGTGGATAGTGTAGTGTATAGTAGTATAGTGTAGTGTAAAGTGTAGTGTATAGTGTAGCGTATAGTGTAGTGTAAAGTGTAGTGTATAGTGTAGTGTAAAGTGTAGTGGATAGTGTAGTGTATAGTAGTATAGTGTAGTGTATAGTAGTATAGTGTAGTGTATAGTGCAGTGTATAGTGGAGTGTATAGTGTAGCGTATAGTGTAGTATAAAGTGTAGTGGATAGTGTAGTGTATAGTAGTATAGTGTAGTGTAAAGTGTAGTGTATAGTGTAGCGTATAGTGTAGTGTAAAGTGTAGTGTATAGTGTAGTGTAAAGTGTAGTGGATAGTGTAGTGTATAGTGTAGTGTATAGTAGTATAGTGTAGTGTGTAGTGTATAGCGTAGTGTATAGTAGTATAGTGTAGTGTATAGTGTAGTGTATAGTGTAGTGTATAGTAATGTTTAGTGTAGTGTATAGTGTAGTGTAAAGTGTAGTGTATAGTAGTATAGTGTAGTGTAAAGTGTAGTGGATAGTGTAGTGTATAGTAGTATAGTGTAGTGTATAGTGTAGTGTATAGTGTAGTGTATAGTGTATTGTATAGTAGTATAGTGTAGTGTATTGTGTAGTGTATAGTAGTATATTGTAGTGTAAAGTGTAGTGTAAAGTGTAGCGTATAGTGTAGTGTAAAGTGTAGCGGATAGTGCAGTGTATAGTAGTATAGTGTAGTGTATAGTGTAGTGTATAGTGTAATGTATAGTGGAGTGTATAGCATAGCGTAAAGTGTAGTGTATAGTAATGTTTAGTGTAGTGTATTGTGTAGTGTAAAGTGTATAGTAATGTGTAGTGTATAGTGTAGTGTGTAGTGTAAAGTGTATAGTAGTGTAGTGTAAAGTGTCGTGTATAGTGTAGTGTATAGCGTAGTGTATAGCATAGTGGTTATTAACCTTTACTGCAGTCTTGCACCCCTTTGCTGCTCAATCGTAAAAAAAAACATGTACAATGTCAACAAACGCACAGGCTTTGATGAAACAAAGTGAGTTGTACTTAATGCGTCAGTGCTCAATTCGTGGTTCGACGGGTTTACCTTCTAAAAAAAATCCGTCCACGTCTCGCACCTCCCAGGGATCGGTACCCGCACCTCGGGTTCAGAAGGGACACTGCAGTGGATCTGCACTGTGGTCGGCCTAGTGGTGATCTGGCCGAGCCGATTCGCGCTGCAGGGAATTCTGTTGAGCACTTACCGCGTGTGTTGTCGCCTTCGTCGCTGGTTCGGTTGTGGGGTTTTTGTTGTTTGTTTATTGTGTCCGTATTTATTTTAGCTTTTGTCGTTTTGGTGACACGGATCAAATGAGACTCTTCCTGGTAACTTGCGTTTTTATATTCTTAGGTTTATTTCGGTAAAGTCACGTAGGTAAAAAATTAAAATTAATAAAAGTAAAATTAAAATTTAAATAAAATCACGACGTTTCGGAGGCAACACAAGCTTCCGTCTTCAGGTGGAACAGTCACAGCACGATAGCTGTATCAAGTGACTTTACCGAAAAAAACGTAAGAATATAAATCCTTGCAGTCACGAAAGCTTCAAATCTAGAACTTGCGTTTTCACGCTGGTTACGACAACAAAATCAACTTTCATCTGAAACTCACTGTTCCCATGACGGTCACGGATTCACGCATCTACCCATGTTGAGGACTGACTGCCTGTTCTGTCTCATCCACCAAAGCGTTCAACCGCCGCATCGCAGGGCACAACAAAGACAAAGATCCCCCGTGTAGCCTTCACAGACTGTTGGGGCAAGTGCTGTTAGCGAGCAGCACCTATGAAGGGCAGAACTGCACACGAGGGGGGCGGGTGACCAGCCTCACGGCCGACCGCCTTTGTCTCCCCAGTGGCAATGTTTACACACCGCACCAGGTATTCATTTGAGGCTGAGTCGACCGAGGGGAGGCCCAGGACCGGTTCAGATAATTGTCACCGGTGTTGGCCGTGAGCGGGAAATGAACTCAGGTCGCCGGGTTCTTATAGCGCAGCGTAGCGCTAACCACTACACTACCGCACCCCACAACGCACTCACACTCGCACGCACTCATCCACTCACCCACCCACTCACTCATTTACTCACTCACCCACTCACTCACCCACTCATCCACTCACCCACCCACTCACTCATTTACTCACCCACCCACTCACTCACTCATTCACTCACCCACCCACTCATCTACTCACCCACTCAGCCACCCACTCACTCACCCACTCAATCACCCACTCGTTTACTCACCCACCCACGCACTCACCCACTCACTCACCCACTCACTCACTCACCCACCCACTCACCTACTCACCCACTCAGCCACCCACTCACTCACTCACCCACCCACTCACCACACTGCAGATCATCTCACTTCTCTTGTCTGCGTCTTCACTGGCACAGTTTCAACTTCGCAATCTCCCCTCCCGTCCTCTCGTTTCGCCCAAATTCGCTCGACCTCGCTCAGCTTTTACGAAACGCGTTCACTCCTGTCGGATTACACTTTCAAAAATCGTGCCGTTCGTTGCTGGCCGCTTGACGTTTTGGCCCATTTACATAGCCCGCCCCTTCAGCAACGGTGATCGTAAATGCATCTCGAAGCATCTCCACGGAGTGCGACTCTCGGCTCAGAGGCGTTGGGCCCGTCACCGCTGCACTGGCTTTTGTTAAGGCGCTCTTCTTCCACCTCCAACCCAGCTTATATATAAGCTCCTAGCTTGGCAGTGTCTCCGAAACGTCGTGAGAATTATTTTATTATGTTTTATTTTTATTATTTTATTATTTCCATTCTACGTGACTTTACCGAAAAAACCAAGAAGATGAATCCCTGCAGTCACGAAAGCTTTAAATCGAAATTTAAGAGATGGATGGTTTGAACCTGTGGCATCAACCGGCATTGGGTCGTGAAGACCTCTGTAACTTTGGAACGGGGGGGGGCGGGGGGGAGGTAGGGGGAGGTTGGGTAACATAGTGGGGTGGGGGGCACTGAAGTTAATTCAGGGGGCAGGGGGGTGGGGGGCAGGACTCCCGCAAAAAGCCCCCCATTGAAGAATCACCACGAACGAATTGGAATTGGAGCCCTGGGGGATGATCACGTGGGGTGATAGCGGCCCCTAGTGGACACCGACACTGCGTGGGTCATCATCATGCATACTATTGAGGAGTGTTTGTGCTAGATCGTGTAAATATATAAATGTGTCGTTAAACCCGCCACCACCCGACACAGCCAATTAGTACTGGATGTCCGCCTGATGATGCTAGTTGCAATTACTGGCGAAACGTCGTACTCAGATTGTAAATGTTGTGGCTTTGCCCTCCAACACATCGGTTAGTGCTGTACTAGTGACAAATTAGCACGTTCTGTTAACGTGACAACCTTTACTAGTTAGCTGCCTCGGGTGATGGCGGGTTTAACGACACATTTATATTTACTCGATCTAACCCCCCCCCTCCCGCCTATATTATGGATGATATTGGTTGCGCAATCCTAGCACGTGTTAAACTGATCACCAGCATCACAGTCGCGCACGTGGGCTGGGGCAAGGGGCTCAGTGGTGAGTCTCGAGACTCGCCGTGCCGAGGGGGCTGCAGCTGCAGCTACTGCTGCAGTTGCTGCTGCTGCAGCTGCTGCTGCAGCTGCTGCTGCTGCAGATGCTGCTGCTGCTGCAGCTGCTGCTGCTGACACATTGGGGAATGTTCGACCACGCGCACCGTAATTCGTTCGCGGTGAGAGTCCAGCTTCGTGTGGGAGGGAAGAAGAAGAAGAAGCCTCGGACGGTGTCGGATTATCGTAGTAGCAAAAGTAGCTACATATGTAGTAGCTACTATACGTGTAGTAGCTACACATTTAGTGTAGTAGCTACACATGTAGTGTAGTCACGTAGGTAAAAAAAAATCACGACGTTTCGGAGGCCACACAAGCTTGTGTTGCCTCCGAAACGTCGTGATTTTTATTTTACTTTTAGTAATATTTATTTTTTACCCACGTGACTTTACCGAAAAAAACCTAAGAATATGAATCCTTGCAGTCACGAAAGCTTCAAATCTCGAGACACGAAGTGTGGGGGGACCCGAAGGGTTACTCGGCACGGGCAATGGGTGAGAGGGGGCGCTAGAGGGCGTGAGAGGACCAGTCTCCAGCCTCCGCAGAAAACTTCGGGACCCCCTTCATCAGGGGGTCTGTGGCTCTGTCTCCCCCCAGAGCTCGCCAAAATAAATGAGACCCCCCCCCCCGCGATAGGCCTCGTGGGGCATCATGGAGCCTCGGCTTTGCCTGAGCGGCACCCCCGACGATGGGCTGTCGCCTGGAGGCCCCGCGGGGAAGGGGACCCCCCACCACCCCAATAGCGAGAGGGGCACTTGTGGGATGATGATGATGATGATTCGGCAGTCGTGGTGAAGATAGTAAGATAACGACGATGGGGGGGGGGGGGGCGTACGATGATGGATTTCATCTGGCGATAACACATGTTTTAAAATCCTTTATATTAAGTTCGCTTGCTTGCTTAGGACCGTGCAAATCTTTCGGTCGTTTTTTAACCCACTTCCCAATCGAGCTGACATTTTGCACACAGACTCGTTGTGCGTGACAATTAATGTTCGTGAAAATTTTTTTCAAAAATTTTACACTTTTTAGGACAAAAAAATTATATTTAATTACCAATTGCTTAATGGTGCAATGCAATCATCTGACCCATAAGTGGCAGCCATCTCAAGCCAGAGGACGAGAGGACTCTAGCCGCCACGCATATAAAGGATTTATAGTGAAAAACTTTGTTTTTACGGGGTATACTTGTTTGTGATGATGATGGTTACGGTGGTTGATGGTGGTAATAATCAGATTCGTGCCCTTGCCGAAGCAGATTCCGTTTGGCCGGACCGAGGAGGCTAAACGGGCGCGGCGCGGGCTGGGGAAGCGATTGGAGTGATGTGGGTGGATCTGGAGCAGCGGTGGTCAAGATCAACCTCTGTGGTGGAGGCTCGTCAAGGACGCCACTGGACATTGCCAGGCTAGGTGCATTCACAATCATAATCAACGTTTTTGAGTTTAGATCGAGTTATTTATAAATGTGTCGTAACCCTCCACCACCCGACACGGCCAATCAGCAAAAAAAAGTGTCACGTTGACAAAAGACAAATAGTTCACTGCTTTAGCCCACCGGTGTGTTGAAGCGTGAAACCACAACATTTACAATTTTTGAGTAGTACGACGTTTCGCTGGTAATTACATCCAGCCTCATCGTGCAATTCGCCAGAATGGTGAGGCTCTGCTTTTGCTCCCGGTCTTAAATAGAGCAGCAGCAGGAGCAGGGTGACGTCATCATTAACTCATCAATTATGAATACAATTAGTCGCGAAAGCCGACGTGTTAAACAGGCTAGGTGCACTCTGACGCCACTGGGTAGTTGGAGGCAGTCGCCCTCCAACAACGCGGGGTGGAGGAGCGACGCTCGCAGGAACAAAAACGAGCGGAGCGCAGGGCCGAGCGAGGTGGCAGATTGCGGGTCACGGGTGGCCCATCTTGCCCAGCGATGTGATGTGTCAGTCAGTCAACCCATGGCACCTGCGTCTGCTAAGAATCATCACCAGCACTCTGCCACCACCGCCGCCGCCACCCGCGGACGTATACGGCACAGAAAAGTCTCTCCGCCTAGATGAATCCTCTTTTGAATAGGACGTAATAAAAAATATATATATATATAAGTAATACACAGGATTCTAGATTTGAAGCTTTCGTGACTGCAAGGATTCATACTCTTAGTTGTTTCGGTAAAGTCACGTAGGTAACAATTTTTTTATAAACATTTTATTTTAATTTATTTAAATTAATTGTAATTCTTTCGGTAAAGTCACGTAGGTAAAAAATGATATTTCACTGTGACAGTTTCACCTGAAGACGGAAGCTTGTGTTGCCTCCGAAACGTCGTGATTTTATTGTTTTTGTTTTTTATTTTTTTTATTAATTTTGATTTCATTTTTTACCTACGTGACTTTACCGAAAGAACTAAGAGTATATAATATACAGGAAACACACGATGATGGAGCGCGCGTGTGCGAACTGGCGGAGGGAGAAAGAGAGGCAAAATGAATGAATCGATTTCGTGGGATACGCCAGCGCGACGCGGAGTGGCTCCTGCAGAATGCATTTGTGGACTCGGTCGATCAATAATTGGCGTATCAGAGATGTCTGAGACGATGGTGGTGGGTTTCGTGGGTGGGATGGGGCAAAGCCTCCCTCCCCATTCCCCCTTGAGACCCCGAAAAGTGTTATTTTTGTTGACATTTACTCGAGAAAATGCAGTGAATGTATTACGTATTAATGTTAAGGAGGTCGTATTTCAAGAGATTGCAATGTTCTGGACCTCTCTTCCCTTGGGAAATTTCCGCGTCCTGAGAGACACCGATCAGGCATCGCTGAGATACTGGGATGGAATGCAGCCAGGTTCTCTTCCAGCGGAGCTCACCATGTAGACTGTGCTCCTGCGGAGATGGGCATCAACCCGGGCTCAACACGATGCCTGCACAATTAAACGCCCATCGGCTCGACATTCTTTTATATTTCTCAGTTCGGTTATCTTGATGAGGGTCGCGGTTGTATCGGCGTTTTGAGTAGTGGCGGTCCAGATCTTCCGTTCCCTGGCGACAGACTCCAGCACAGTATTACTATACGCTACTACACTATATACTACCATACACTACACTATACACTACACTACTATACACTACACTATACACTACTACACTACTATATACTACACTATATACTACTATACACAACACTATACACTACACTACTATACACTACACTATACACTACACTATACACTACACTACTATACACTACACTATACACTACTATACACTACACTACACTACTATACACTACACTATACACTACTATACACTACACTATACACTACACTACTATACACTACACTATACACTACACTACTATACACTACACTATACACTACTACACTATATACTACTATGAAAATTCTCACGACGTTTCGACTGCAACACAGTGCCGGATTATCCCACTAGCAAAAGTAGCTACATATGTAGCTACACGTGTTACGGGCCCCGCACTTTCAAGGGCCCCGCGCTAAATGCTTTCTAGCTATCAATTCCGCTGCAGTGATTCTGCACTTGCTATATTAGTACTATACCGCCTTCTACTTTTACGAACGACTGGGTGTTTAAGGTTAGCCATTTGTCGTATTATCTGGCCGTATAGCAAATGAAAAAATACAATTACTTTACTATGCGAGTTACAAATGTGTGTTTTAATATTTACGTGTTTTTTATATTTAGAGCCCCTTTATAACACATGCTACAGGCCCCGCACTACCTTAATCCGGCACTGACCATCACCACCTCAAACCACCATCCGTCCCCCTATGCTATCCGCCTTCACCAACCTGCACCGGCCAGCGCGGTGAAGTATGGTCAAACAATCATCATCATCATCGTCGCTCGTACGCCCAGCAGTGCCTCGGGCAACACGGTGTCTGTCACGCACACGCGGAGATCTACCTAAGCCCCCGTCAACTGCCCTTAAACGTGCTATCTCTATCATCTTCTCTTGCAGGGCTCCCAGTGGAATATCTTCAATAATCAGTCCGCTTGTTGCTGCCTTCAATGCAGCCTTCCCGGCACTCGCCGTGACGTCTCGTGTTCTCTCTCTCTGTCTCTCACGGGGGGGGGGGAGATGGGTTGTATGCTTATTGAATGCTTAAAATAGCATCGCATAACCCAGCGCTCGGTTAACGTGATTAGGAAACAAGGCCATTCGGCAGAGATGAAACAAGCAAAAGCTGTTTTTCACCGACATGCATCGTTATATACACCGGGTAACGGCGCTGCCCTGCAATTCCCTGCTCACGCCACTGCTGCTGGTAGGGGCTCTATAGGGTGTGTGGTCTCCTCTAGCACGCTGTCCAGACGTCGTGGAAGATGCGTGAGTGCCCACACTTTACCCCACCACCACCGCCGCACGCGATATGCCGATAGACTTTACTGCGATGGTTCCTCGCGTGCGCTGCCGGGTTGGGCACAGGCGATGGGGATTTGAGAAACTTGTCCCGTTGGTCTCAGCTGCTGCGCCGGGAGATCGAATCCAACCGACGATCCCTTGGAATTGCAAATCCGGTGTTTGCTGACAATCGTTATCAGCGGCCGGGCTCAATCCACTTCTGGATGAAGACCTCCCCAAGTCTCCCCGTCCCGTAATACAACAATCCACACGAAGCAGTGTCATCGCTCCTCGCGCAGTATATGGGCACGTGTTGCATCCATATCTATATTTACATATAATAGCGTGCGCTTATCATTTACGCATGGCCATATTTAACTCCGGTTTCGCTGCACAGATCTGACGCAATTAGGGGTCATGGCCAGGAGCTGTTCCGATTTCTGCCTCTCTGTAATGTCCCTCCGCGTCTCTGCCTGATTCTTTTTTTTATCTCGTAATTATATTTTCCAAAGGAGCAGATCTCGTCATCGCCTCGTCCTCTCGAGGCCTCCATACGAACCCGCGGAAGTTCGCAATGCAGAGCTACATCTGAGCGGTCGGTCGCGTGCAACTGCCGCTCGCTCACACGCGTGGACGTACCTGCAACCGGAGACGTCCACGTGTATAATTCGCAGGCGGTGAAGTTGCGCTGTGTTCACATCGGCGTGGTTGTGCATGAAGTGCTCACGCAGTGCCACCAAATCGTGACCCCCCCCGTCACGCGCCAAGCGATCAAGGTGGTAGACACGTGGCAGCCACGCGCGGCGTTTTACGTAACTTCGAGATGAAATCTGAGCAAGTGAAATGAAACGTTCAACTTACCGCGGACGGGAATGTTTTGCGTCTGTAAGTACAGTGGTACCTCGGTATACGTCGTTAATTCGTTCCAGAAGGTAGGACTTATACCGAAAATGACGTATACCAAACGAATTTTTCCCATAAGAAATAAAGGGAAAGGAAATAATCCGTTCCAGAGAATAAGACATTATAATTTATTTGGCTAATTATGCATTAAAAGGGGTTGTATAAAATCATTTAGACACTACTTATTACTAAAATTCATACATAAATTTAAATAAATGCATAAATAAATTAAGGGTTGTGCACTGAACGAGATCTACTGTTCAGGCAGACTGAGGAGCGGCGCTTTGTTTCAGTCGTGAACGGGGCATACGCGGGTACACGGTGACTCATCCAGACCCATACACGTTCTAGCAAGCGCGTCGTATCCCAAGCGAGATGTCGTATCCCAAGCGAGACGTCGTATCCCAAGCAAGACGTCGTATCCCAAGCAAGACGGCGTATCCCAAGCGAGACGTCGTATCCCAAGCGAGACGTCGTATCCCAAGCGAGACGTCGTATCCCAAGCGAGACGTCGTATCCCAAGCGAGACGTCGTATCCCAAGCAAGACGTCGTATCCCAAGCAAGATGTCGTATCCCAAGCGAGACGTCGTATCCCAAGCGAGACGTCGTATCCCAAGCAAGACGTCGTATCCCAAGCGAGACGTCGTATCCCAAGCAAGACGTCGTATCCCAAGCGAGACGTCGTATCCCAAGCGAGACGTCGTATCCCAAGCAAAACGTCGTATCCCAAGCGAGACGTCGCATCCCAAGCAAGACGTCGTATCCCAAGCAAGACGTCGTATCCCAAGCAAGGCGTCGTATCCCAAGCAAGGCGTCGTATCCCAAGCAAGGCGTCGTATGCCAAGCAAGACGTCGTATCCCAAGCAAGACGTCGTATCCCAAGCAAGACATTGTATCCCAAGCAAGACGTCGTATCCCAAGCAAGGCCTCGTATGCCAAGCAAGACGTCGTATCCCAAGCGAGACGTCGTATCCCAAGCAAGACGTCGTATCCCAAGCGAGACGTCGTATCCCAAGCAAGACGTCGTATCCCAAGCAAGACGTCGTATCCCAAGCAAGACGTCGTATCCCAAGCGAGACGTCGTATCCCAAGCGAGACGTCCTATCCCAAGCGAGACGTCGTATCCCAAGTGAGACGTCGTATCCCAAGCAAGACGTCGTATCCCAAGCAAGACGTCGTATCCCAAGACATGTTTTTCTCGTCAAAACACGACGCATACCAAATTCGACTTATTCCAAAGCGGTCGTATACCGAGGTTTGACTGTATGTCGAACTTCTTTCGCGCCGTACGTAGTCAACCATGCTAATCGGAAGTGCGAGGGGAAGGACAACAAACCAAACACACAAAAGCAGTCCTAAAAAAATGAAAATGAGCGGTCATTGTTGACCGGGATGAAGCCATCACCTCGCTCCAATCGAGTGATCACTCACTCTAAGCAGGCGTCGATGTAAGACTGTATGTCTCTATAGAAATAAATTGGTCTATGTATAAATGAATTGGTCTCAATATGAAACCCTGGATCTCTGTGCGAGTCTGTAGTTATCTATACACGCATTTAGGCCTCTGTGTGAGTTCATGAGTGTCTGTAAGTCTACGAGTCTCTCATGTAATTCTTTATGGATCTTTGTCTAAGTCAACGGATCTCTTCGCAATCCATCAGTGACCGCGGCTTAGAAGCATCCTCTCGTTTCTTAACAACCCGGTTTAATCGCAGGCAATGGCTGCAAGTCGGTTATGAACCCATTGTAGCTTAAAAGCGAATTGCTGCCTCATCAGCGGAGACGGCGTCTCACTGACACAGCCATTGTGAACCCCCCTTAAATTGACGGACACACTTTAGGCAATTTCCTGGTTTATGTCTTTGATCCAAGAACTGCAAGCGGAGGCAATGTTGCTCCGAAACTGCGGGCGCATTAGCAAGCCCTAATGGGGACTTGCGTGCGCACGGTTCTCTTAATCATTCAATCTCTCCGGTCAATGTATCCCCCGTCTCTCTCTCTCGAGATCTGCACTCGTTGGCGCCGTGACGAGATGAATGGCTCTGGCCAGGAATGGCTACGCGGCGTCACTGTGGGATTTTTGGTTATTCGATTCGTTGTCGCTGTTGCTGCGTTTGCGTTGTCCTTTATTGAAGCGGGAGATTAAAAAAAGCCACTGAGACGCAGAACAACATCGCCCATTTTCAATAACCACCTTGCAGCAGTAGCCATGGTCAATCCGCTGCTGGATCAATATTTCTCCAAGCCACTGCGGGATGAATATCATCGTTCAGGCCCCGATATGAAGCGGTCGGGTGGATTCCGAGGTCAGAGCACTGACCCGGCACCACTGAGACCGCGGGGATGAATTCGGGTATCAGCCGCTGTCTGGGAATAAATCAGATTCTCTCGAGGAGCGATTTTTAGCAGGAGCATCACCATTACCACCACCACTGTCATCATCTTACTCATCATCAGAGCCATGCACTATCCCCTGCTGGATGAAGGCTTCCTCCACGCTGTAGCCATCCCACGTGGTCTCCCACACGAGCGCGTCTCATCGCTCCATCTCCGCGGTGGTTGTCCTCTCAAGCCCCTTCCCTCTTGCTGCCATTCCGTCACCAGTCTCGATAATTGGCCACAATCCCGTCCAGATGTGCGCGATGTGTCCTGCCCAAGCAGTGGAATTCAGTTCTTGAAAAATAAAGAATTAAAAACGATATATATATCTTCTTGGTTCTTTCGGTAAAGTAACGTAGAAGGGAAATAATAAAATAATAAAAATAAAACATAATAACATAATTCTCACGACGTTTCGGCCACAACGCAAGCAGCCGTCCTCAGGTGAAGACCAGGTCTGTCGGAGAGACAGCGTCCATTCAGACCTGAATCCCTGCAGTCACAAAAGCTTTAAATCGAAAACTATATATATATATATTTTACCAGCTAAGGCCCACTGAGCTATACGGCTCTTTTTTCAGAAGCGACCTGGCCACAAATGATAGGTCAGGGGTCGGCAACCTACGGCTCCGGAGCCGCATGCGGCTCTTTACGGGCTGCTTCTTGACAATATGTACGTATGTACAGTATGTACTCAGATGAATTGCGGCTCTTGAAATACTGAATTTTGTACCGAATTGGAAAGAAATGGCTCTTCTTGTTATTTTGGTTGCCGACCCCTGTGATAGGTCAACGACGTGGCCTATCACGGGGACATTTATGGCAGCCAAATACTCGAATCGCGCGTTGTTTATAAACGTGGAGGGAAAAACCGGAGGACCAGGAGAAAAATCGACGCGACCACGGAGAGAACCGTGCATACTCCAAATACAGCGTGCTTCAAAAAATGTTTACACTTATATGGGACTATAGTTTTTAATGAAAAAAGAAGGAAAAAACACTGTAACATAATAACACATTTAGTGTTAATAGCTTCAAAAAGTTAAAGTCTCTACTTGTTCGCCATCGTTGTCAACGCGTGCCTGGAATCTTCTCCAGGTGGTCTCCAGAGCTCGGAGGCGCATTTCTTGTGATGTTGTTGCTAATTCTCAGAAGTGTTAAACACATTTTTTTTAAGCACCCTGTACACAGGTATCAGGGTCGGGGTCGAACCCACGACCTCCCTGCATGCCAGGCCAGGTAGTTAACATCTCACCACCGTGGCGTCCAAAAAAAGCTCCCAGCACGTGGAGCGAAACGTCGGACATGATTGCAAAACGACACGTGGTACAACCCGAACAAACATCCGAGAGCTACAGGGCACAACCGCGCGAATATACGCAGCCACATCCAGCCGTGACCACAAGTCTGTGTTGCTCGACGAATCGATCCTCTTGGTTTGCATCCTAGGACGTGCGCTGCTGTCCTTTGACTGCCATTCCCTCGCCAGTCTCGACCACAGCGACCAGCGTCCATCCCAGCCGCCATACGTCATGCCAATGCCCACTCGCGTCTTTGTTTCTCAACAGCCACAATCACGATGTCTCCGATGTCTACGGCGTGTTCCCTGATCCACGTGCTGTTCTTTTTGAGCTCCCTCTCGTTTCTCTCGCTCGCTGTAGCCCCCGACTTCGCTTCTCTCTCTCTCCCTTCCTCCAAGCACCCCACCACCCACCCCCCCCCCACCACCCCTCCCATCTCCTTCATCTCTCTCTCGTCCACGCTGCAGGTCGATGAGGCTGCACTCTTCGGTTGGATCGATGCGTAATGGGCAACAAGAGTCTTGTCTCAGCTGCAGGAACACGTTTTTGCAATGTATTGTTCACGTGCGGATGCTGTGAGGTCGATTCCATCGCAGGATGGAGAGGAGGCCATCATCCAGCAGTGGAGTGACCATGGCTGATGATATTGTTTGGTTCAGGGGTGGAGCAGTGGAGCAGTGGTTAGCACGCGTACGGTGCGAAAGAAGTTCAACATACATACACTGCGCTATGGACCTGGCGACCTGAATTCGATACCTGGCCACGGCTGACGACAGCGGCGAGCGACATCTGAACCAGTCCACGATGAGGCTTCCCCTCCCCCATGCCTCTTCACCAAACAGCAGTGGACCAGAGTGGTGAAGTATGGTCACGACAACATGTATTGCCGACGCGAGGGTAGTCCGGCGCGCCGTGAGTTATCGACATCGTGTTTTCAACTCGGCGACTCGAGTTAAAGTGTTTACGGAGACAACAAAAAAAACTCCGTCACGAAGATTGCTTCCGATGGGACATTTGATTCATCCCATTGAGCCGACGGAAACGCCTACGGGTCACGGGTCAATGTGTCTCGCTCCACTCGATCACGCTTCGCCGACGCAAGGGACGAGGTACAAGACAATCCATTAAGTGAGCCTCCCTTGATTGTCTCTGTCTGTGTTTGTGCTTCGTGTTCGATTGTGGGGTTTTTTTTTTTGTGAAATCTGAATTTTGGGTGTGACGTCATTTATCGACGCACACTTCGCGTGACGTCACCTTTTCGGAAGAGTCCAAAACACAACAACAGCAACACAAACGAAACAATTCGGAACTTGATTTGAAGCTTTCGTGACTGCAGGGATTCATATTCTTGGTTCTTTCGGTAAAGTCACGTAGAAGGGAAATAATAAAATAATATAAATATAAAACAATAAAAATTCTCACGACGTGAAATCCACAGCTGTGGAGTTCACACCTGATGACGATTGCTTGTGTTGCAGTCGAAACGTCGTGAAAATTGTTATTTTTTATATTTATATTATTTTATTATTTCCCTTCTACGCGACTTTACCGAAAGAACCAAGAATATAATTCGGAACTTTGCTTAAATTTTTTTGTAAAAAATGTTCGTGTCAAACCAAAAATCGGGAACTTCTCAACGGACAACGCTAACAATGCAAACAATGCACGCACGGGCATTCAAACTCCGCTGGATGAAATGATGCGAGAAAATAAATGAAAACATATTCTTAGGTTTTATCGGTAAAGTCACGTAGGTAAAACATTTGCGTGCTTCAGCCGCACCGAACCTCACAACAATAATATTCAGGGCCTACCTTGGCTCCTCCCACCCTCAACCAGTATATATACAAGGACTGTTTTCTTGGAATCTCTCTCACTTGATACAGCAATCGTGCTGTGACGGTTCCACCTGAAGACGGAAGCTTGTGTTGCCTCCGAAACGTCGTGATTTTTTATTTTATTTTACTTTTATTAATTTAAATTTTTTCCTACGTGACTTTACCGAAAAAACCCTAAGAATATGAATCCTTGCAGTCACGAAAGCTTCAAATCTAGAAATAAATGAAAACACACGAGCCGGCGATCGAGGGACAACCCCTCCTAGTTTTGCTGGCAACGTCGGCACGCGTGGGAGCCGCGTTCCAGGAGACGGAGCGATGAAATCAGCTCGCATGCAGCCGCCGGGTTAGATTACCCCAACCGTGGCCCGAGCGTGAAAGGTGGCGATGTTCATCCAGCAGTGGATTGACGTAGGGCGAATGATGATGGCGACGGCTGCTGTGCCAACCGATGGGAAATGAACAACAGAAAATGGTACGTTCATGACTGCAGCGTGGCAATTAATACAATGACGTCAGTGATGATAATGACGTCATGTGTCACTCAATCCACTGCTGGATGTCCCCCTTCATGCTGTGTCGGGCGGGGGACATTTGACCATACTTCACCACGCCGGGCAGTGCGGGTTGATGAATGCGGGTAACGATAGACGAATCAGAGGAGGGGGGGGGGGTGCGTGGAGGTGGTGATGGGGGTGGTGATGGTGTGGTGATGGGGGTGGTGATGGTGTGGTGATGGGGGTGGTGATGGTGTGGTGATGGGGGTGGTGATGGTGTGGGTGATGGGGGTGGTGATGTTGTGGTGATGGCGGTGATGATGGTGTGGATGATGGGGGTGGTGATGGTGTAGATGATGGGGGTGGTGATGGGGGTGATGATGGTGTGGATGATGGGGGTGGTGATGGTGTAGATGATGGGGGTGGTGATGGTGTGGGTGATGGGGGTGGTGATGTTGTGGTGATGGGGGTGGTGATGGTGTGGATGATGGGGGTGGTGATGGTGTGGTGATGGGGGTGGTGATGGTGTGGTGATGGGGGTGATGGTGTGGGTGATGGGGGTGGTGATGTTGTGGTGATGGGGGTGATGATGGTGTGGATGATGGGGGTGGTGATGGTGTAGATGATGGGGGTGGTGATGGTGTGGGTGATGGGGGTGGTGATGTTGTGGTGATGGGGGTGGTGATGTTGTGAATGATGGGGGTGGTGATGGTGTGGTGATGGGGGTGATGTTGTAGTGATGGGGGTGGTGATGTTGTGGTGATGGGGGTGGTGATGGTGTGGTGATGGGGGTGGTGATGGTGTGGGTGATGGGGGTGGTGATGTTGTAGTGATGGGGGTGATGATGGTGTGGGTGATGGGGGTGGTGATGGTGTAGATGATGGGGGTGGTGATGGTGTGGGTGATGGGGGTGGTGATGTTGTGGTGATGGGGGTGGTGATGGTGTGGATGATGGGGGTGGTGATGGTGTGGATGATGGGGGTGGTGATGTTGTGGTGATGGGGGTGATGTTGTGGTGATGGGGGTGGTGATGGTGTGGATGATGGGGGTGGTGATGGTGTGGATGATGGGGGTGGTGATGTTGTGGTGATGGGGGTGATGTTGTGGTGATGGGGGTGGTGATGTTGTGGTGATGGGGGCGGTGATGTTGTGGTGATGGGGGTGGTGATGGTGTGGTGATGGGGGTGGTGATGGTGTGGTGATGGGGGTGGTGATGGTGTGGTGATGGGGGTGGTGATGGTGTGGGTGATGGGGGTGGTGATGTTGTGGTGATGGGGGTGCTGATGGGCGTGGGAGGAGGAAGAGTGGAGTTGGGGTGGTGATGGGGGTGATGGGGGAGGCGGCTAAAATGCAGCGAGTTGGCACAGTGTGGGGGGGGGGGTACAGCTGGCTCATCCACCAGTCATGTCAGTCAGCTGGGTCTCTCCCGAGACCTCCTGTCAGCGAACACTTCAACACTTCACGTGGCAGCCTCAAAGTGCACCTGGCCTGGCACAGGCGCCGTTGTGACGTCGCCGTGACTGAGTGGCGAACGGTGGGGGTGGTGTTGGTGTTGGAGGGAGAGTGGAGTGAGGGTGGTGGTGGTGGTGGTGATGGGGGGAGGGAGGGAGGGAGGTAGCAGGGAGGGAGGGAGGGAGTGGAGTGGCGGGCGTTGATAAAATCTCGAGAAGCACCGCGCATTGCAACCACAGTGCGCGACTCGTGCTGCGCGCTGCATTGCGACGTCTTACAGCCACCACCAACAACCACAACCATACCACCACCACCAACAACCACAACCATAACCATACCACCACCACCATCAACACAACAATACACCCGATGACAATCATCATCCACTCCACCACCACCACCAACAACCATCAGCAGATTGAACAACAAACTATCAAACTCACCACAACCACAGCAACCACCGCTCCTCACCACGACCACCTCCACGTGCTCCTCTCAATGTGTGACCACGCTCACGCCGCCGATGCTGTCGACCTCCACCCCTCCTCCTCCTCCTCCCCCAACTGGAGCCACACTCCACCTGGCGCTCCGCACAACGCCACCCGGACTCAGGGTTGCGACGGCGGTAGCCGCGCCGGTAGCGGCGTCGTCGGAGGAGGATCCTGCGTACAGGTCATGTACCCGGCGCTCATGATGGTAGCCGGCGTGACCGGCAACGCCATCGCGCTCGCACTGATCCGACGCGCGTACCCCCGTCGACAGAGCGCGCGCAAGAGACCCTTCCTCATCCTCGTGGGTGCCCTGGTGCTCACGGATCTCCTGGGCAAGCTCAGCACCACGCCGGTCGTCATCGCCGCGTACGCGGGCGGCTCGTGGCACGCCCTGGACGCCTCTGGACGCCTCTGCGACTACTTCGGCTTCTGCATGGTGGCGTTCGGGCTGTGCCCGCTGCTGTTCGCGTGCGCGATGGCACTGGAGCGCAACGTGGCCGTGCGGAGGCCGTACGCCTACAAGCGGTGGGTCACCACGCGCCTCGCCGCAGCGGTGGCGGGCACCGTGTGGGTGGCAGCACTCGTCTTCTCTGCGCTGCCGCTCCTGGGTAAAGGCGCGTGGTGCTGGTGGTGGTGTTGGTTGTGGTGCTGTGGGTGGTGCTGTGGGTGGTGCTGTGGGTGGTGCTGTGGGTGGTGCTGTGGGTGCTGGTGCTGTGGGTGCTGGTGCTGTGGGTGCTGGTGCTGTGGGTGCTGGTGCTGTGGGTGCTGGTGCTGTGGGTGCTGGTGCTGTGGGTGCTGGTGCTGTGGGTGCTGGTGCTGTGGGTGCTGGTGCTGTGGGTGCTGGTGCTGTGGGTGCTGGTGCTGTGGGTGCTGGTGCTGTGGGTGCTGGTGCTGTGGGTGCTGGTGCTGTGGGTGCTGGTGCTGTGGGTGCTGGTGCTGTGGGTGCTGGTGCTGGTGCTGTTGCTGTTGTTGTTGTTGTTGGTGGTGCTGTTGTTAGTGTTGTTGGTGGTATGGCGAAAAACGATCTCCCGATTCGCTGCGTTGGGTGGTGGAGGGTTTCTGACGACACACGTTCGGTGCGATCATTACGTGTCCTAACATCAACATATTAAACAAATCAAGTGTGGACCCCACTACGGGCCAGGGAAACCTCTAAATGAAGAGAGCGTACAAGCACCTGTTACCCGCCGTTGTCTCCCCCACATTTGTATCGACCCTTTGGGGATGATGGGCTGAGTCAATTTCACAACAGAGGGAAAGACAAACGCCTTCTTCACGTATCCCCTCCTCCTCCGCCGAACGCTCATTTCACTTCGCTGCTTGTTGTGCCACAAAAACGACGCCGGCGATTTTTCCTCTTCGTTCATTCGACGTGGGATCCACATCGCACACAGAGTGGGGGTTGGCGGTGGGGGGGGGGTTCTCGCTTCTTGGCATCTGCAGTTCTCACCCACCATCGATCGGTTGCAAGCGAGCCTGCAGATTGCCGATGCGACGCTCAATCTTGGAACTGGTCCAGAGGTTACATTTTGATTCTTCACCTGAGGACGGATGCTTGCGTTGTAGCCGAAACGTCGTGAGAATTATCTTATTTTGTTTTATTTTATTATTTCCCTTCTACGTGACTTTACCGAAAGAACCAAGAAGATGGTCCAGAGGTGTTTTGTTGTTGCTGGGTTGTGTTTAGAACTCTGATGGGTTTTGTGTTGAGAACTCTGATGAGTTGTGTTTAGAACTCTGATGGGTTGTGTTTAGAACTCTGCTGTGTTTAGAACTCTGATGGGTTGTGTTTAGAACTCTGATGGGATGTGTTTAGAACTCTGCTGGGTTGTGTTTAGAACTCTGATGGGTTGTGTGTAGAACTCTGATGAGTTGTGTTTAGAACTCTGCTGGGTTGTGTTTAGAACTCTGATGGGATGTGTTTAGAACTCTGATGGGTTGTGTTTAGAACTCTGATGAGCTGTGTTTAGAACTCTGATGGGTTGTGTTTAGAACTCTGATGGGTTGTGTTTAGAACTCTGATGGGTTGTGTTTAGAACTCTGCTGTGTTTAGAACTCTGATGGGTTTTGTGTTGAGAACTCTGATGAGTTGTGTTTAGAACTCTGATGGGTTGTGTTTAGAACTCTGATGGGTTGTGTTTAGAACTCTGCTGTGTTTAGAACTCTGATGGGTTTTGTGTTGAGAACTCTGATGAGTTGTGTTTAGAACTCTGATGGGTTGTGTTTAGAACTCTGCTGTGTTTAGAACTCTGATGGGTTGTGTTTAGAACTCTGATGGGTTGTGTTTAGAACTCTGATGAGTTGTGTTTAGAACTCTGATGGGTTGTGTTTAGAACTCTGCTGTGTTTAGAACTCTGATGGGTTGTGTTTAGAACTCTGATGGGTTGTGTTTAGAACTCTGATGAGTTGTGTTTAGAACTCTGCTGGGTTGTGTTTAGAACTCTGATGGGATGTGTTTAGAACTCTGCTGGGTTGTGTTTAGAACTCTGATGAGCTGTGTTTAGAACTCTGATGAGCTGTGTTTAGAACTCTGATGGGTTGTGTTTAGAACTCTGATGGGATGTGTTTAGAACTCTGCTGGGTTGTGTTTAGAACTCTGATGGGTTGTGTTTAGAACTCTGATGAGTTGTGTTTAGAACTCTGCTGGGTTGTGTTTAGAACTCTGATGGGATGTGTTTAGAACTCTGATGGGTTGTGTTTAGAACTCTGATGAGCTGTGTTTAGAACTCTGATGGGTTGTGTTTAGAACTCTGATGGGTTGTGTTTAGAACTCTGATGGGTTGTGTTTAGAACTCTGCTGTGTTTAGAACTCTGATGGGTTTTGTGTTGAGAACTCTGATGAGTTGTGTTTAGAACTCTGATGGGTTGTGTTTAGAACTCTGATGGGTTGTGTTTAGAACTCTGCTGTGTTTAGAACTCTGATGGGTTTTGTGTTGAGAACTCTGATGAGTTGTGTTTAGAACTCTGATGGGTTGTGTTTAGAACTCTGCTGTGTTTAGAACTCTGATGGGTTGTGTTTAGAACTCTGATGGGTTGTGTTTAGAACTCTGATGAGTTGTGTTTAGAACTCTGCTGGGTTGTGTTTAGAACTCTGATGGGATGTGTTTAGAACTCTGATGGGTTGTGTTTAGAACTCTGATGAGCTGTGTTTAGAACTCTGATGGGTTGTGTTTAGAACTCTGATGAGCTGTGTTTAGAACTCTGATGGGATGTGTTTAGAACTCTGCTGGGTTGTGTTTAGAACTCTGATGAGCTGTGTTTAGAACTCTGATGGGTTGTGTTTAGAACTCTGATGGGATGTGTTTAGAACTCTGCTGGGTTGTGTTTAGAACTCTGATGGGTTTTGTGTTGAGAACTCTGATGAGTTGTGTTTAGAACTCTGATGGGTTGTGTTTAGAACTCTGATGGGTTGTGTTTAGAACTCTGCTGTGTTTAGAACTCTGATGGGTTGTGTTTAGAACTCTGATGGGTTGTGTTTAGAACTCTGATGAGTTGTGTTTAGAACTCTGATGAGTTGTGTTTAGAACTCTGCTGGGTTGTGTTTAGAACTCTGATGGGTTGTGTTTAGAACTCTGATGTGTTGTGTTTAGAACTCTGCTGAGTTGTGTTTAGAACTCTGCTGGGGGTTGTGTTTAGAACTCTGCTGGGTTGTGTTTAGAACACTGATGAGTTGTGTTTAGAACTCTGATGGGTTGTGTTTAGAACTCTGATGGGATGTGTTTAGAACTCTGCTGGGTTGTGTTTAGAACTCTGATGGGTTGTGTTTAGAACTCTGCTGGGTTGAGTTTAGAACTCTGATGAGCTGTGTTTAGAACTCTGATGAGTTGTGTTTAGAACTCTGATGGGATGTGTTTAGAACTCTGCTGGGTTGTGTTTAGAACTCTGATGGGTTGTGTTTAGAACTCTGATGAGTTGTGTTTAGAACTCTGATGAGTTGTGTTTAGAACTCTGCTGGGTTGTGTTTAGAACTCTGATGAGTTGTGTTTAGAACTCTGATGAGTTGTGTTTAGAACTCTGATGGGTTGTGTTTAGAACTCTGCTGGGTTGAGTTTAGAACTCTGATGGGTTGTGTTTAGAACTCTGCTGGGTTGTGTTTAGAACTCTGCTGGGTTGTGTTTAGAACTCTGCTGGGTTGTGTTTAGAACTCTGCTGGGTTGTGTTTAGAACTCTGCTGGGTTGTGTTTAGAACTCTGCTGGGATGTGTTTAGAACTCTGCTGGGTTGTGTTTAGAACTCTGCTGGGTTGAGTTTAGAACTCTGATGGGTTGTGTTTAGAACTCTGCTGGGTTGTGTTTAGAACTCTGCTGGGTTGTGTTTAAAACTCTGCTGGGTTGTGTTTAGAACTCTGCTGGGTTGTGTTTAGAACTCTGCTGAGTTGTGTTTAGAACTCTGCTGAGTTGTGTTTAGAACTCTGATAGGATGTGTTTAATAGAACTCTGCTGGGTTGTGTTTAGAACTCTGCTGAGTTGTGTTTAGAACTCTGCTGGGTTGTGTATAATAGAACTCTGCTGGGTTGTGTTTAAAACTCTGCTGGGTTGTGTTTAGAACTCTGCTGGGTTGTGTTTAGAACTCTGCTGGGTTGTGTTTAGAACTCTGCTGAGTTGTGTTTAGAACTCTGATAGGATGTGTTTAATAGAACTCTGCTGGGTTGTGTTTAGAACTTTGCTGAGTTGTGTTTAGAACTCTGCTGGGTTGTGTATAATATAACTCTGCTGGGTTGTGTTTAGAACTCTGCTGGGTTGTGTTTAGAACTCTGCTGAGTTGTGTTTAGAACTCTGATAGGATGTGTTTAATAGAACTCTGCTGGGTTGTGTTTAGAACTCTGCTGGGTTGTGTTTAGAACTCTGCTGAGTTGTGTTTAGAACTCTGCTGGGTTGTGTTTAGAATTCTGCTGGGTTGTGTTTAGAACTCTGCTGGGATGTGTTTAGTAGAATACTTTGCGGGGTTTCTTTGTTTTTTCTGTGGAGGAACGAGTAAGTCGTGGCAGGCAGCGAATTGCCTCCGGGATTGAGTTTTGCGAGTAAAACAAAAATGATGCGAGGTGCGTGAACTCACATAAACAACTAATAACGTCGTGCTTTTAAGAATGGTCATTGCCCGAAACGTCTATTTTATATATATATTCTTTTAAGGCCACCGTCTTAACATGATTCCAGTAATGGATAGGCCATGGCTACTAATGATTATGGCAAAGTGACTGTTGGTTATGGCGTGGTAAAGTCATTATTGAGCAGTAGATAGATCTTGACTCGTGTTGGTAATGGTAGAGAAGCCTTCATCCAGCACATGGCTAATAATGATGGTGGTGACGATGGTGGTGATTGCAGTGATGGGGATGATGTTGGTGGTGGTGGTGGTGATGATGATAATGGTGGTGGTCATGATCGTGGTGGTGGTGGTGATGGTGGTGATGGTGATGATGGTAGTGGTGGTGGTGGTGATGATTGTGGTGACGATGGTGACGATGGTGGTGATTGTCTTGATGGTGGTGATTGTCTTGGTGGCAGTGACGACGACGGTGGTGGTGGCGATGATTGCGATGTTGGTGATGGTGGTGGTGGTGATTGTGGTGGCGATGATGATGATGATAATGGTGGTCATGATCGTGGTGGTGACGATGGTGACGATGGCGGTGATTGTCTTGGTGGCGGTGACGACGACGACGGTGGTGGTGGCGATGATGATTGCGATGTTGGTGGTGGTGGTGGTGGCGATGATTGCGATGTTGGTGGTGGTGGTGGCGATGATTGCGATGTTGGTGGTGGTGATGGTGATGATGATTGCGATGTTGGTGGTGGTGGTGGCGGTGGCGATGATTGCGATGTTGGTGGTGGTGGTGATGATTGCGATGTTAGTGATGGTGGTGGTGATAATGATTGCGATGTTGGCGATGGTGGTGTTGGTGGTGGTGGTGGCGATGATGATTGCGATGTTGGTGAAGTTGGTGGTGGTGGTGATGATGATTGCGATGTTGGTGATGGTGGTGGTGGTGGTGATGATGAATGTAGTGGTGATGATGATGATTGCGATGTTGGTGATGATGGTGGTGGTGATGATGATTGCGATGTTGGTGTTGGTCCCGTGCTGCTCCGTGCCGCTAGGCGTGGGCCGCTACGTGCTGCAGTGGCCGGACACGTGGTGCTTCCTGAGCACGGGCGCCCCCGGCTCGCTCGCAGCCGCCGCCGTGCCCCTCGCCTTCTCGCTCACGGGACTCTGCTCCCTGCTCGTGACCACGGCCTGCAACGCCTCCACGCTCACGTTCGTGGTCAAGTCGTGGATACAGCATCGCCGTCACCAGCAGCAGCAGCAGAATCAGCAGCATGAGAAGACTCAGTGCGGAGGTCAGAGATGCCTCGGGGGGCCCAGATCCGAGGCGGTCCTGCAGCTCATGGGGATCTCGGCCGTGCTGTGGGCCTGCTGGGGACCACTGCTGGTGAGTGATCGGGGCGAGTGGGCAAAGTAGCGGGGTGCTGGTGGTGGTGCTGCTGGTGGTGGTGGTCGTGGTGGTGGTGGCGGCGATGGTCGTGGTGGTGGTGGTGGTGCTGGCGGCGATGGTCGTGGTGGTGATGCTGGTGGTGGTGGCGGTGGTGGTGGTCGTGGTGGTGGTGGTGCTAGTGGCGGCGGCGATGGTCGTGGTGGTGGTGCTGCTGCTGCTGCTGGTGGTGGCGGCGATGGTCGTGGTGGTGGTGGTGGTGCTGCTGCTGCTGGTGGCGGCTATGGTCGTGGTGGTGGCGATGGTCGTGGTGGTGGTGGTCGCGATGGTCGTGGTGGTGGTGCTGCTGGTGGCGGCGATGGTCGTGGTGGTGGTGCTGCTGCTGCTGCTACTGGTGGTGGCGGCGATGGTCGTGGTGGTGGTGGTGGCGCTGCTGGCGGCGGCGGCAATGGTCATGGTGGTGGTGGTGGCGATGGTCGTGGTGGTGGTGGTGGCGATGGTCGTGGTGGTGGTGCTGTTGGTGGCGGCGATGGTCATGGTGGTGGTGTAGGTGGCGGCGATGGTCGTGGTGGTGCTGGTGCTGGTGGTGGTGGTGATGCAGATATTCGGGATGCACGAGTGCGGATAATGTTCTGTTCTTCTGGGTCGCCTACCTGGACAGACCCAGTTGAACCGAAGCTCCGGTCACCCCGCTACTGGGGGAAGCTGACCCTGGCTGCAACCAGCGGTCCAGTCGTTTCTTCGTCGTTCTCTTATCCGCTACCCGCCGCAGTCACTTTTCGCGTGAACTTCACGCTCCCACGCTCTGAGGTTTTTTCGGTAAAGTCACGTAGGTAAAAAAATAAAATTAATAAAAGTAAAATAAAAAATCACGACGTTTCGGAGGCAACACAAGCTTCCGTCTTCAGGTGGAACCGTCACAGCACGATAGCTGTATCAAGTGAGAGAAATACCAAGAAAACAGTCCTTGTATATATACTGGTTGAGGGTGGGAGGAGCCATTGTGAGGTTCGGTGCGGCAGCATCCACACCTTTACATCAGCTGTACCTTAACAACTCTTGGAACCTCCCATTTCAACCAGTCTACACAACAAAGGCTCATTCATCTTCTTGGTTCTTTCGGTAAAGTCACGTAGAAGGGAAGTAATACAATAATACAAATAAAACAATAATTATTTTATTTTATTATGTTTTATTTTTATTATTTTATTACTTCCCTTCTACGTGACTTTACCGAAAGAACCAAGAAGATGAATCCCTGCAGTCACGAAAGCTTTAAATCGAAATTTAAAGGCTCATTCCTTGCAGCGTGCTTCAGCCGCACCGAACCTCACAATGGCTCCTCCCACCCTCAACCAGTATATATACAAGGACTGTGTTCTTGGAATTTCTCTCACTTGATACAGCAAGCGTGCTGTGACGGTTCCACCTGAAGACGGAAGCTTGTGTTGCCTCCGAAACGTCGTGATTTTTATTTTACTTTTATTAATTTTAATTAAATTTTTCACCTACGTGACTTTACCGAAAAAACTTAAGAGTGTGAATCCTTGCAGTCACGAAAGCTTCGAATCTAGAATTCACACTCCTGTGCCACCGCATGCCATGTGCCAGGGACTCGTTCCCACCCGTTGCAGTGTTCACGTTCATCCGTGCAGTATGCTCAGCCACTACCGTGCATTATCTTACGTATTTGTTATTTATTTACTAGTGTAATTGCCCGTCAAATGACGGGTTAATACAAATTAAATGTAATGGGAAAATTTTTAATGTTGCATTCAATGTATTGGTGTATATTTTTTGTTGCAGAAAATCGAATATTCTCGTAACAAACTAATTAACAAGTTACACTTTTTTTTCGATTTAAAGCTTTCGTGACTGCAGGGATTCATCTTCTTGGTTCTTTCGGTAAAGTCACG
Organism: Lampetra planeri; assembly: GCF_965212315.1. Classification (NCBI taxonomy): domain Eukaryota; kingdom Metazoa; phylum Chordata; class Hyperoartia; order Petromyzontiformes; family Petromyzontidae; genus Lampetra; species Lampetra planeri. Next base: position 85,428 of record NW_027614351.1, on the reverse strand, counting down.
TAGAAGGGAAATAATAAAATAATAAAAAATAAAACATAATACAATAATTTTCACGACGTTTCGGCCACAACGCAAGCAGCCGTCCTCAGGTGAAGACCAGGTCTGTCGGAAAAAGTGCCATTCAGACGCTGTCTCCCCGACAGACCTGGTCTTCACCTGAGGACGGCTGCTTGCGTTGTGGCCGAAACGTCGTGAGAATTATTTTATTATGTTTTATTTTTATTATTTTATTATTTCCCTTCTACGTGACTTTACCGAAAGAACCAAGAAGATAATGGCTTTGCGTTACAACACATTGGCGGCTGCGCCCAGCAGCTGCGGTGTTTTAAAGAGGCTCCTGTCAACGGCCCCCGCTCATCCTCTCGCCCCCTCCCCGCTCCCTGAGCGTTCCTTGGGGTGGATGGTTTGGGGGCATCTGAAGCGCTAATTGCGGTCAGCAGAGGTCCGAGTTGGGGGGGGGGGGATGCGAGCTGAGCGCTCGCTGGGGACCGAGGCGGAGTGGAGAGCGTCACGGCGAGTGCGGCGGGCCTGGGCAGGGGACGTGTCGAGCATCACTCCTCTTCATCCTCAATCTCCATGTTCTCACATCACCACCTCCTCAATGTCTCACTGCTCCTCATCCACCATGTGTCACATCACCACCTCCTCAATGTCTCACTGATCCTCCTACTCATCCACCATGTGTCACATCACCACCTCCTCAATGTCTCACTGCTCCTCATCCACCATGTGTCACATCACCACCTCCTCAATGTCTCACTGATCCTCCTACTCATCCACCATGTGTCACATCACCACCTCCTCAATGTCTCACTGCTCCTCATCCACCATGTGTCACATCACCACCTCCTCAATGTCTCACTGCTCCTCATCCACCATGTGTCACATCACCACCTCCTCAATGTCTCACTGATCCTCCTACTCATCCACCATGTGTCACATCACCACCTCCTCAATGTCTCACTGCTCCTCCTCCTCCATGTGTCACATCACCACCTCCTCAATGTCTCACTGATCCTCCTACTCATCCACCACGTGTCACATCACCACCTCCTCAATGTCTCACTGATCCTCCTACTCATCCACCATGTGTCACATCACCACCTCCTCAATGTCTCACTGCTCCTCCTCCTCCATGTGTCACATCACCACCTCCTCAATGTCTCACTGCTCCTCCTCCCCCTCCGCTGCTCCAGGTGGTGATGACGGCCAAGCTTGTGTCTCCCCCGGGCGGCAAGGACCACTCCCCGCACCGCTGCGCCAAGGAGCTGTTGGCCGTGCGCCTCGCGTCTCTCAGCCAGATCCTCGACCCGTGGGTCTACATCCTCCTGCGCAGGGGGGCGCTGCTGCGGGGAGGGGGGACCGGCTCGGGGGGGCTGTCCTGGAGGTTCAAGATGTGCGCGCGCGGCGGCCGCGGGGACCGCGAGGGGACCCCCGAGGCGAGGTGCCCCCCGGCCCAGGAGGTCCCCCTCCGAGCCACGCCGATTCAAACGGAGCCCGGCGAGGGTCCCGGGGTGGCGAGCAAGGACCACGTGGGGTCTGGGTGCGACGAGGACGAGGACGAGAAGGAGCTGATGACGCTGCCGGGACGGATCCTGTGAAGGCGAAAGCAAAAGATCGCACGCGTAGCCTCGAGCAGACTCTCGGGGGAGGTGCTGTTGGCGAGCGGCTATGCAGCCGCACGCGTTCGATTGCAGGCAGCGCGGCTATCAAAATGGGTGACCACGTTTCCGACGAGTATCTTAGGTTCTCGCAAACAGCACTTGCTCCAGCGGTCTGTAAACGCTTGACGTGGCTTTGTGTGTTTGTTGTGTGTGTGCCTGTCTGTGTGTGTGTGTGTTGGCGGGGGGGTTGGAAACGTTGAAATACCGGGGGCTCAATGGGACTTTCCAATATCGTCGAAAAATATTCACCCTTCGTACCCTATTAGTCCACCTCGTGTGCTTTCAGAGACCCATTACATCACAAAGAGGCTCCTAGACATCGACGGCAACTGAGGCTCGCAGAGACTCCACAGCCGCACAAAGACAAAGATCCCCCGTATAGCCTCAGCAGAATATTGGGGAAAGTGCTGTCCGCGAGCACCTTTGAAGCACGGCACACGAGGAGGTGGGCGGCCAGCACCGCGTCCCGCAGCCTTCGTGTTGACGTGTAAACATCACCACGAGGCACTTATTTGAGGCTGAGTCAACCATGGGGTGGGGGGGGGAAGCCCAGGGACTGGTTCAGATAATCGTCACTGGCGTTGACAATGAGCAGGAATCGAACTGGGTTCGTAGCGCTGACAGCTACGCGAGCGGTCGGGAACCTATGGCTCGCGAGCCATATATGGCTCTTCCAGTGAGGGCATATGGCTCCCAGACAATTTTGAGTTGGAAAAAAAAAATCAGTTTGGAACTGATTTTAAAATACTTGTGATATTATTTAATAATACTGTGTCATTTTTAAGTAAAGAGAAATTAGTTTTGAAGATAAATTTCACGGGTCACGCCTGCATGAAGCTCAACCTCACCACGTATGAACCAGACTACAAGGCCATCAGCAAAACCATGCAGCACCAGAAGTCGCATTAGAAGTAAGACATATTTAATTTATTATACGTTAAAAAATACTATATGGCTCTTAATGAAATATATTTAGAAATATTTGGCTTTTATGGCTCTCCCAGTCAAAAAGGTTCCCGACCCCTGCGCTACGCTATCGCTCACCACGATAACAAACGCACATTATTATTCGCGTTCTCTAATAATAGTGTGCGACATAACTTGAGCGTCGAGCAAATCTCGAGGCGGCCTTGCAGTGCCACGAGTGAGTGAGCGAGCGAGCTAATATTAGAATCACAATGCTGTTAGCAGGTCCAAAATACCATCTCGCCTCGACCAGCTCATTAATGTGGCTAAGATGCGATCCGTGATGGAGAAACGCTTCTAAGTTGGTAGGCCTCATGTGGACGAGGGTCGCGGGGCCGTGTGAGGTGAAGTCACGGTGTCGTGTGAGGTGAGGTCACGGTGTCGTGTGAGGTGAGGTCACGGGGTCGTGTGAGGTCACGGGGTCGTGTGAGGTCACGGGGCCGTGTGAGGTGAGGTCACGGGGCCGTGTGAGGTGAGGTCACGGGGTCGTGTGAGTTGAGGTCACGGGGCCGTGTCAGGCGAGGTGACGGGGTCATGTGAGGTCACGAGGCCGTGTCAGGCAAGGTCACGGGCTGTAGATTCCACAGCCCGGGGTTGACACGATCGTTGTTGTTACCGAGAGCTCTGTGGACGAGTGGGGCGCTCGTGCAGTGCAATGTGACGATCGAGGCTCAGCCTCGACTCGTTTCGCCCGCAGTGTGTGACCAGCAGCTCGCCTTGAGACTTTCATGCGGGGTAGTTTCAGCATCGAATGGCTTAACTCGCCCTCCTCACAGAGCAGCAGCAGCATTAAACCTCGTGCCGCGTCATGACCCGCAGAATCAGATTAATTTGAACAATATTATTATATTCTTGGTTCTGTCGGTAAAGTCACGTTGAAGGGAAATAATAAAATAATAAAAATTCTCACCACGTTTCGACTGCAACACAAACAATCATCATCAGGTGTGAAATCCACAGCAATAATTTGTTTTTTTAGACACAAATACAGTTTTTTTGAAAAAAATATTTTAGCTGTGGATTTCACACCTGATGATGATTGCTTGTGTTGCAGTCGAAACGTCGTGATCATTTTATTGTTTTATATTTGTATTTAATATTATTTTATTATTTCCCTTCTACGCGACTTTACCGAAAGAACCAAGAATATGAATCCCTGCAGTCACGAAAGCTTTAAATCAAAAAAATATTCTTATATTAGACATGAATCCTTGTAAAATGGTTTCAGCTTTGTTGCCAGAAAAAAGGGGGAAAACCCTATTTATAATATTATTATACTATTATTATACTATCTTTATTTTAAATCGTGCGTGATTTCAGCCGTGCCCAGCGTTGACGGATTTGAAGTTTGGTGTCACGGCTGCCTCGTCAGACACGGGGAGTGCAGCTGGGTACCGTCTATATATAACAATCATAATTACGTGACAATAATAATCATTATCATAGAGAGAGGACGACGCGGAGGCGCGAGGAGGAACCACAGGTGAGCGGGGAGGTAGCAGAAAGTACGCGGCGCTGCCTGCAATTGCCCGAGCTCTGCGGTCCTCTGTGTATATGAATGTATGTGGAACTTCTTTCGCACCGTACGTAGCCAACCGTGCCAATCGGAGGGTGCGAAAGGGTGTCACCGGCAAAAACGAATGAGCATTTACATGTGGGATTAAGCCAGAGCCGCCGAAGAAAACCCACGTGTGCGATCGGGGAAACACTCGAATCCCGTACACGCGAAAAATCGCACGGTGAACCACCAACCCCCCCACCCCTAGTTGCCTCCACAGTGTGCCGAAGGATCACAGACATCCACGTGGATATGTTGACGACGAAAAGCGACACTGTGCGATGCACGAGGGGGACCCAAATCTCCACTTTTCCCGGCGTTCTCTTCAACATTCATGACCACGACCTTTGTCTATGTAATTGAATCCGTTTGAATCGGTGTGTATGTATACAGTCGATGTATATGTGTTTGTGTATCGATGAGAACAGCCATACGCGGAGTTTTTACACACGCGCACACGCGCGCGAACATACATGCATACAGAACGTAATTGAATAACCACAGCGGTAGCAAAATGTGGATACTGGATGTGGTGTACCGGATGTTTTTTTTTTCCCCGGACAAACCCGGCGTAAATTAAGCCACGCACACCATGCAGTGCTCTCGATGTGTATACAAAATTTTATACAAATATATATATAGACACAAATACACACACAGTTTGCATGGTGTATAACAGGCGAAGATGCACATACAAAGACACACGTACAATGACACACAAGATGCACATACAAAGACACACACATACAAAGACACACGTACAAAGACACTCGTACAAAGACACACACACGTATCCCTCCTTTGGCTTCGCTGGCCATTGGTGTGATGGTTGGCATCACTCTGGACCTGCAGCCCAGAGGTCCGACGGTTCGATTCCACCTCCTGGTGCAGCAGTTGAAACAATGGGGCAAGTTTCTTAGAATCCCCCCCCTCCCACACCCCGTCCTCTGTCCACCCAGCAGCTAGAATCGGTTCAGAAACCGATTGTCAAAAGAGTTACCGGTTTCCCCGGTTGCCGCCTAACAACCCGACACTATACAATGATAATAGAGGTATTTCTGGGGGGGTTAGATCGCGTAAATATATAAATGTGTCGTTAAACCCGCCACCATCCGACACGGCCAATCGGTAAGGTTTGTCACGTAAACAGAACGTGGCCAATTCGTCACGAGTACAGCACTAACCGGTGTGTTGGAGAGCCAAGCCACAACATTTACAATTTGAGTACGACGTTTCGCCAGTAATTACAACCGGCATCATCAGGCGGCAGCCAGACTTGCGAAAGCCCACGTGTTAAACTGTACAAAGAGCCCCCGTATCGCCTATAACACCCACCCGAGGGGGTGGTTGGCCAGCTCCACGCCCGGCCGCCTTTGTCTCCCCAGTGGCGATGTTTACTACACACCGCACCAAGGTACTCATTTGAGGCTGAGTCTACCTAGGGGAGGTCCAGGGCCGGTTCAGACAACCGTCGCTGGTGCTGGCCGTGAGCGGGAATCGATCTCGGGTCGAACACTTTACGCACACATACACACACACACAAATACATACACACGCACACACATACACACACGCACACACATACATACACACGCAACAACAACCGCCATTCGCCACTAAGTGGCGGTGACGTCACTACGACGCTTGTGCCAGGCCATGTGCACCTTGAGGCCACGTGAAGTGTCGAACGCCCGCTGGCAGGAGGTCACGGGGCAGACCCAGCAGGTGCCACGGGTCGACTGACCGAGATGACCGAGATGACTGGCTGATGCACCACCTGTGCCCCCTACTGTGCCAACTTGCTGTGCTTTATCCACCTGGCGCTCCGCTCGTTGTTGTGAGCGGCGCTCCTCCGCCCTCCGTACACACATACATACACATACATACACACGCGCGCACGTGCGCTCGCGAAACGTGAACGCGCTCGCCCCCCCCCCCCTTTTTGATCTTGATTTGACTAAAGTTTCGTTGACGACTCTCGAGTGACGGACGTCGTTCATCTCAAAGTCGTGAGATGAGGCAGCAAGCACCGAACTGTGTCTGGGTGGATGCCACCACTCCCCACCACCACTCCCCACCACCACTCCCCACCACCACTCCCCACCACCACTCCCCACCACCACCACCACTCCCCACCACCACCACTCCCCACCACTCCCCACCACCACTCCCCACCACTACCACTCCCCACCACTCCCCACCACTACCACTCCCCACCACTACCACCACCACTCCCCACCACTACCACCACCACTCCCCACCACTACCACTCCCCACCACCACCACTCCCCACTCCCCACCACCACCACCACCACCACTCCCCACCACCACCACTCTCCACCACCACCACTCCCCACCACCACCACTCCCCACCACCACCACCACTCACCACCACCCCCACCACTCCCCACACCCACCCTCCCAAGGCTGCGTGACACGGGCAGGCTGAGGAGTAGCCGGCGGCTCGCTGCCACGGGAAGGTCCCAGGGCGTCGATACACAAAACATTTCATTGCTTCACCGCTTCGTGGGGAAGCCGACTGAACTGCCCTATATACGTCCACAAAGCCCTATAGGCTCTAGAGCAGCGGCCTCCCCCAACCTTATTGGTACCAGGGAACGGTTTCGTGGAAGACAATTCTTTCACGGACCGGGCGGGGGGGGGTCATCATTGGGTCTTTCCCCTTGTCAAAGAAGCTCTCCAGTGACGTTTGTTTTTTTGACTCATTGTGGCTACTAGGGGTTAGAGCTTGTGGACTCACCAACACCGTGACTGCTGAGACGAGTGCGTAGTGCGGGAAAGAGGCGCGGATGGAAATGATAAACAATCAAACAATGGGAGCGGGTTCCACACACGGACTCACCGCTCTCACCTGATGCTGCTGTGCGGCCCGGATCCTAACAGGTCACGGACCGGTACCAGTCCGTGGCCCGGGAGTTGGGGACCCCCCTGCTCTATAGGATGGACTCGGCAACCCCCCCCACCCCCGTCACGGTAATGAGGAAGCGTCCAGGGTCAGTTAACGGGAGATTGACCATCCAATGCCTCGATGCCGATTTGAGCAGCAGGAGATGGCCAATGGCTTGTTACTCAATTTTAATTTGGAGCTTTCGTGACTGCAGGAATTACTCGTTGGTTCTTTCGGTAAAGTCACGTATAAAGCTAAAATAATAAATTGAATAATAGCATACTACGACGTTTCGATTGCAACACAAGCAATCATCATCAGGTATGAAAGAAATAGCAACAAAAATCTAACCAGAAAACTATAGACAGACATATAAGCAGGCAGATATTACAAAGATACACAGAGAGAGGACACGCATCGGCACACTCACGCAGCTAAAGCCCCAAGTCTCGTCTCGCGGGGGCGTTCTTCCGGCACGGAGCCCCCCGAAATCTCGTCGCTGGTGGGGTTCATGGCCACGCGTCCCAGCGAAGCGGCTGCTACACCTGGACGCACGGTCAAAGCCTTCCCGCGTGAAGCAAAGGGCGGCATCTTCTTGGTTCTTTCGGTAAAGTCACGTAGAATGGAAATAATAAAATAATAAAATATTTCTCACGACGTTTCGGCCACAACGCAAGCAGCCGTCCTCAGGTGAAGACCAGGTCTGTCGGGGAGACAGCGTCTGAATGAAACAGCACCATGCTTGGAGCGTATATTTAAGCTGGATTGGAAGGGGGGGAAGGGCGCCTTGACAAGAGGAATTTAGCATATTTATGGGAAATGCAGATATGTGATTAGTACTACTTATGCCCGTGCATTATGCAGGATTAGCATAATGCACGGGCATAAGTAGGCGTAAGTAGGCCGGCGTTCATTTGCTGGCACGCATCGACGATATTGTCTGCAGGGCATCCGGCGCCGTCTGCGAGGCCGAGCGATGCTGATGAGCGTCGGAGAGGGTGAAGCCCCCGCTTGTGGCTGTTCTGTAAAATTAAACCTGCCAGCGGTGGGTGGGGGTGGGGGGGATAAGTGTTGGGCTGGGAGACAAAAAAATCAGCCCAGAGACGAAATTCCGAAATTAGATTATCCATTCCCTGATTCAACAAAGCCTCTCGCTGCGAGCATTTATTCCTTTGCTCGATCAGTGTGTGTGCAATACTATACGCACACAAAAGGCAAAGATCCCGCTGTAGCTTCAACATATTGTCGGGGTAAGTGCTGTGTTAGAGAGCAGCATCTGTGATGGCCTGAGACGGCGCACGAGGGGGTGGGGTGGCCAGCACCACAACCCCAGCCGCCTTCATCTCCCCAAAGGCTGAACCTGGAATCGAACTCGTGTCGCCGGGTTCCTACCTCAGTGCGCTAACAACTGGACGAGCTCCCCCCCCCCCATACATAGACAAAGACACACACATATACAAAGACCCGCCTATAGCCTTAACAGACTAGGGGCAAGTGCTGTTAGCGAGCACCTATAAAGCCCGGCACGGCACACGAGGGGGTGGGTGGCCAGCACCACGCCGCTTTTGTCTCCCCAGTGGCGATGTTTACACACCGCACCGGGTACTCATTTTAGGCTGAGTCGACCTAGGGGGTGCCCAGGACCGGTTCAAATAATCGTCACTGGGTGTTGGCCGTGAGCGGGAATCGAACCCGGGTCGCCAGGTTCGTAGCGTAGCGCTAACCGCTACACTACCGCTCCCCACAATAGACAGACAAAGACACACATATATACACACAAAGACACACATATACACACACAGACACACATATACACACACAGACACACATATACACACACAGACACACATATACACACACAGACACACATATACACACACAAACACACATATACACACACATACACACATATACACACACAGACACACATATACACACACAGACACACATATACACACACAGACACACATATACACACACAGACACACATATACACACACAGACACACATATACACACACAGACACACATATACACACACAGACACACATATACACACACAGACACATATACACACACAGACACACATATACACACACAGACACACATATACACACACAGACACACATATACACACACAGACACACATATACACACACAGACACATATACACACACAGACACACACAAAGACGACGATTCTACTGCGCATAGGTATCCTCAGTGCTGGTGTATGCACACAGTACTTATTAAAGGCCGAGTCGATCTAGGGGGTGCCCAGGAACAGTTCAGAATATCTCCCACCATTGATGAACGCGCCTGCGTGTGCATCGTTTTAAAATGCGTGCAGTCACACATTCACCACAGGAGGCGGTGACGTCACCACAGGGCTTGTGCCAGGCTAGGTGCACTCTGAGGCTATCACGGGAAGTGTTGACGGCTCGCTACTGGCAGGAGGTCACGGGACAGACCCGGGTACCACGGGTTGACACGATGTCGATGCATTCGTCTGACACTTAGAGATGAACGCGACCGCGTGCATGATCGGAATTGTAATGATGTTCTGCGAGAGAGCTCCACTTTGGAACAGATGGCATCAAATCGACACGAAAACAAAGAAAAAAATTTAACTTCAATGCAAATAAACAACATTTGACTTTTAATTGTATTTGCTTTTTCCACGAAAGTCTGAATGTGGAGGTTTTGGTCGTTGCAGGAACCTATTGTGAAAAAAAAACCATTCTATAACAAATATGACACTTTACCAATCTAAGCTACTACTGCTACACATCATCAGGGCCCGCCAGAGTCTATCCACTGCTGGATAAAGCCCTCCGCATGCGGCCGCCACCTGTCACGATCCTGCGATGTCACGAACCTGCAGCTGCCTCCTGAACGCGCGTCCAAAAAGCGTCTCCCCCACACCAGACACGTGACCCACTTGCACACCGCACCAGGCACACGTGACACACACGCTGCTTCTATTAATCGCCATTGATGTTGGCCGTTCCCGGTCCGCAGCGCGCTAACCGCTGCGCCACCACTCTACTCTTTGCTAGGATTGCCCTTACACGCGTGTACAGACGTGAACATGCGTAACGGTAAACACATTCGGGCAATTGGGCTAAACTAAAGACAGCAATCCCATGTGTACCCCACACAGGCTCTTAGTGCGCACCGATGAAGGCTGGCATTGTGTGTGAGGAGTGGTGTGATCAGTAACCAGCGCTGATGTGGTACATACACTGCGCCAGGTACTCATTCAAGTCTGAGTCGACTTAGGGGAGGCCTAGGACCCGTTCATATATCATAGTCACTTTAAGATGTTTTCTTGATCATCCCAAGCGCAGAGAATCCATCGATGGGAAATGGTCCGCTATCGGATCGAGGTTTTATTGAGGCAGCAGCCGCCTCCATCGGCCACAAGGGCAGAAGACACCAGGTTTGGTTCGATGAAAACTCTGCAACCAATAAGTTCCTTACTCAAAGATATGCACAAAGCTCACAGCGCTACAAGCAACACACCCCCGCATCAGACACATGTCGGCAGCATTAAGGAGGGAGGTGCCGTCTACATTGCGTGCCCTGCAGAACGAGTGGTGGGTATCGAAGGCGAACGAAATACAATCCTAAGCCGACAAAAACGATATGCACTACATTTATGATGCAGTGAAAACCATCTCCGGCCCAAGAAACTGCTCTGTCTCTCCCCTGCAATCGGTTGATGGCCTGACCCCTATAAAGGACCAGAAAAAAAGAGCACACAGACATGAGCCGAAGCACTAACATCGGCAGGAAGGATGGAAACATCACAGCTGATCATTGTTTGAACGCCGTGGGCTCACGTAAAATTGATTTTTCCAAGACGAAGGTACTATGCAAACCCACTGGCTATCATCAAAGATTTGTCCATGAAGCCATCCAGAAAAATACACACAGACACAACTTCAACAGAGAAGATGGGTACAAATTGAGCAATCGTTGGAAGGAAGTAATTAAGCAGGTAAATTATTAACCTGATGTGATGTTTCCATCCTTGCTGCCGATGTTAGCCGACTCTCTGAGTGGCATTACGAGGTTGGATGTTAATTGTTTTTGTACCCTTCTATCTGGCAACAAAACTGACACCTTTTTTACAAGGAGTCATGTTTGCATTGACCACAATACCTGTAGCCGGAATGCAAACAAAAAACACAACTCTGATAATGTATGCACTGTCCTTGAAGTTGAATGGTCCACACCCGAGACAGCTTTCCTTAGAGCCTAGTCTCACATGGGTTGGACCAGATGACGCCAAAAGGCGCACAACTCAAAGACAATGCGTATGAGAGCTCTGGGTAAGCATTTACACCATTGGAACCTCATTTGCCAGTAGCAAAATATGATAATTGTGTTTTTTACCAAATGAGGTTCCAATGGTGAGGTTGGATGTCTTTGTATTGACAGGCTGGATGTCCTACTCGATCTGCCACCGAAGCATCATTGACATGCTAATCTCTCTAGATTTGAAGCTTTCGTGACTGCAGGAATACATATACCCTTTGGTTCTTTCGGTAAAGTCACGTAGGTAGAAAAATGAAATAAAATAAATAATAATATATCACGACGTTTCGATCGCAACACAAGCGGTCGTCCTCAGGCGGAACAAAATGATCCAGCAGTGGAACTGCTGAACCAGCGAGAGAGATGTTACAACAAGATGTTGTATATGATATTATATATATATAAAAAAGGCAAAGTTGTGATTATGTGTGTCTGTTCAAAATCTTCTTGGTTCTTTCGGTAAAGTCACGTAGAATGGAAATAATAAAAATAAAACATAATAAAATAATTATTTTATTATGCTTTATTGTTATTATTTTATTATTTCCATTTCTTTCGGTAAAGTCACGTAGAATGGAAATAATACAATAATAAAAATAAAACATGATAAAATTATTATTTTATTATGTTTTATTGTTATTATTTTATTATTTCTACGTGACTTTACCGAAAGAACCAATAAGATGAATCCCTGCAGCCACGAAAGCTTTAAATCTGTTCAAAATGTTTAGCGCACTTCCCGGCATGCAACAAACTTGAAATTTGCCACGTGGAGGACTTTCCAGACGGTACACACGAGGAGCACCGATGTGAGTTGCTGAAAAGGAAGCGACTTAAAGAGACGTGAAGCGAGAACCACACCTCCAATCAGCGACTTTCACCCGCTCTGTCTGTAGCAGACGCTGTGGGGTGATGATTGGACTTTACAGTCACACAAAATCCCACAAACAGAGGCAGAGGAGGGAGGTTATCATCGGATACGATGGGAAACCCCGACGAAGGAGAGAAGTGACTCGAACCCATCTCACCTGTTTGCTGTTGCATGCTCGTTATTAGGGGCAGTTGACTAAACATACGGCCACGCGTGGAGTGTCATGTTACATAACCCTGCCTCCACACACACACACACACCAGCAACCATCAACACCACCATCATCACTTCCATCGTCGCCACCGATCATCGTCACCGCAAAGTGGTGGAAACATTCCCTGCCGCAGAGTCAACACGAGGGGAGCGAGCGACACTCTCCCCCCGGCACTCAGCCCCCACCCCCCAGTGCCCCCACCCCCCAATTCCTCCCCGCCCCCAAACCCCCCCCACCCCATCTCCCAATTCCCCCCACCACACCCCCCCATCCCCCCCACCCCCCAATCCCACCCCACAATTCCTCCAACCTCCAATCCGCCCCACCCCCCAATCCCCCCCACCTCCAATCCCCCCCACCTCCAATCCCCCCCACCTCCCAATCCCCCTCACCCTCCCCCCACTCCCCAATCCCCCCCCCCCAGCCCCTCCCGTGGCTCACAGTCGAGATGGCGATGGTTGTAATGTGACGAACGTGGGCTCGCTGCCCGCTAGTCGCGCACTGTCTTCACACCGACCCGAGCCTACGGGGTGCGCGTGTGTGTGGGTGTGTGTGCGTGTGTGTGTGTGTGCGTACCGGGGGAATTACCATTTGGTACAGATATAATGGGAGGCTGATCGACGCCCGGGTGCGATCAAGGGATGGCTCCCTATTGGTCAACCACGTTATGTATGCCGATGATTTGGTAATAGCTGCTCATTCAGAAGAGGAGTTGGAGACGCTGCTGCTGAGACTGGAGTGTGCCACTAAGAGGTGGGGCCTTACCATCAGCCCCACCAAAACTAAGCACCTGCCTGGGTATTTTGTACCATCGGGCACTCCGCCCCCACAACTCCCAATCGGTGATGGGGCAGTTGTGGAGAAAGTAGAGAGTTTCCCATACCTGGGCAGTGTGCTCATGACCAGCTCCAGTTTATCAGCAGAGGTCTCACTCCGAATCAGTCGAGCGGCAATATCTTTTCATCGGTTGCGTAACGTTGTGTGGAAGCTACCTGGTCTGTCGCTCCGCACGAAGCTTCAGGTCTTCTCGGCCACGGTCATTCCCTCCCTTCTCTACGCTTGCGAAACGTGGACCCCCCTAGTGGAGCATCTTCGCCGGTTGGAAACATTTAGGCTGGCCTGCCTACGATCCATCCTGGGTTTAACCAGGCTGAATTGTGTGAGGAGCTCACAAGTCCTTGAAAGATCTGGGCAAAGTCCCATCAGTGAGCTCCTCCGGCAGGCAAGGCTGCGTTGGCTGGGTCATGTAGCCCGCATGCCCAGCCACCGCATGCCGAAACAGCTTTTGTTCGGCCGGATCGAGGGGGCTAAACGGGCGCGGCACGGGCTAGAGAAGAGATGGAGTGATGTGGTACAGGAGGACGTGGAGCTGAGTGGACTTGCCGATGACTGGTACCAGCGGTGTCAAGATCGGCCTCAGTGGAGGAGGCTCGTGAAGGACGCTACTGGGCAGTTGGAGGCAGTCGCCCTCCAACAACAACGGAGGGCGGAGGAGCGACGCTCACAACAACGAGCGGAGCGCCGGGTGGCTAAAGCACAGCAAGTTGGCACAGTAGAGGGCACAGGTGGTGCATCAGCCAGTCATCTCGGTCATCTCGGTCAGTCGACCCGTGGCACCTGGGTCTGCCCCGTGACCTCCTGCCAGCGGGCGTTCGACACTTCACGTGGCCTCAAGGTGCACATGGCCTGGCACAAGCGTCGTGGTGACGTCACCGCCACTTAGTGGCGAATGGCGGTTGTTGTTGTGTGCGTGTGTGTGTGCGTGTGGGTGTGCGCGCATGTGTGTGTGTGCGCGCATGTGTGTGTGTGCGTGTGTGTGTGGGTGTGTGTGTGGGTGTGCGTGTGTGTGTGGGTGTGCGCGCATGTGTGTGTGTTCATGCGCGCATGTGTGTGTGGGTGTGCGGGGTGGAGTGGCTGCTGGGAAAAAGTCCTGGCAAGGATTATACTGGTCAACACACTTTTTCTGGCATAAGGTATTCCAACGGTTTTAAGGTGCTGATTCCAAATCTGGCATCAGTTTTTGTCCATCACATCAGGTTTTTGAGATATAAAATATAGCATTTTCAATAAAACCTGCAGAAGAAAAATATTAAATAAATGTGGATATCTACATAAAATGACATTATAAACACACTATCCTAAAAATACAGCACCATATTTTAACACTAAAGCAGTCACTGACTCGCAACAACTTGCAATCATAAGTGACAGTTCATTTCTGGTAAAATCAATGAAAATGGGGTATGCCGATAGCATAAAAATGAGATGTGATAGAGCAAATCTGAGATCAGATTTGGAATCAGCACCCTGAAATTAGTCTAAAACAGCTGCAAAAGTCCAGGCCAGAAAAAAATGTTTTTTTTTGTTGACCAGTGGTATTCGTGATCGCTACGCACCCGGAGATTCTCGTCCACGTCACCAACACCAGTGACGATATTCAAGCTTCATTTACTCGGTGTAGCCCTGTGACCAATGCGGCTCTTGAGTCGGGTGCAACCGCAACAAACAAAAACATTAACAGAGAACGTCTTAAAGCGACGACGCGCAACGGAAACATCCTGGGGATAAACCAGCAAATAGTCCAGGAAAAAAACCCACCGTCTTAAATCCCAATGTGATGCAAGTCAAACAATTACAACCATAAGACATCTTCTTGGTTCTTTCGGTAAAGTCACGTAGAAGGGAAATATTATTTCACGTAGAAGGGAAATAATACGTGATTTTACCGAAAGAACCAAGAAGATGAATCCCTGCAGTCACGAAAGCTTTAAATCGAAATTTAACCGTAAGACGATTGAGTATTACTCATCTGAACCGCTCATGGGCCTCCCCTAGGTCCACTCGAACTCAATGAGTACGGTACCTGCTGCGGTGTGTAAACATTTCCACTGGGGAGACAAAGGCGGTCGGTGATGACGCTGGCCACACCACCCCTTGGTGAGTCGCAGAGGTCGCAAACGAATTTTGATTCCTTACCCGTACCCGTACCCGCCGCACCAGGGTCGACAACGGGTACCCGTAACCTACCCGATACCCGGCTACCCGTACCCGGCCGGGTATCGGGTAGGGTATCGGGTACCCGATTGCGACCTCTGGGATGAAGCCATGTTGCAGGCGCGGGTGGGTTGATTCTAGGAACTTGAATTGTGAGAAGAGACAAGACGTTGGGAAATGAGTGACAAACGGTGACTCACCAGTGACTCACGGCCTACCCGTACCCGGCCGCACCAGGGTCGCAAACGGGTACCCGTACCTGGCCGGGTACGGGTAGCCGGGTATCGGGTAGGGTACGGGTATCGGGTACCCGGTTGCGACCTCTGCTGTGCCGTGCCGACCTTATTAGGTGCTCGCTCGAGCAGGATGCACGGGAGGGAGGGGGGGGTGTTCGTCTGTGTGGACAGGTGGCTGCGTGTGTTTTGTATCTAAATGTCCAAATCCATGTTTTCACATATTTATGTAGTTAGCGTTATTTAATTCCTCTGGGAATGTAGGCCGCTACATGCAGCAGCGTGTACGGTGCGTCCGTGTGTGTGTGGGGGGGAGCGGTGGCGCAGTGATTAGTGCACTGCGCTACGATCCCGGCGGCCTGAGTTCGATTTCCGCTCAGACCACTGCGGCGAATATTTGAACCGATCCTGTGCCCTCTCATAGGTCGGCTCAGCCTTAAATGAGTACGCGTACTGTACCTAGGGTGGTGTGTAAACATCAGCACTGGGAAGACAAAGGCGGCCGGGCATGGTACTGGCCTCCCACCCCTTCGTGTGCCGGCTTGGCCTTCATGGGGGCCTCGCTAACAGCACTTGCCCCTACAGTCTGTCAAGGCTATACGGGGGTGGTGGGGGGGGACTTTGTCTGTTGTGTGTCAGTGTCTCTGTGTGTCACGTGTCTCTGTGTGTTGCACGTGTCTCTGTGTGTGTCCGTGTTTCTGTGTGTCCGTGTCTCTGTGTGTGTGTCACGTGTCTCTGTGTGCGTGTCCGTGTCTCTGTGTGTGTGTCACGTGTCTCTGTGTGTGTGTCCGTGTCTCTGTGTGTGTGTCACGTGTCTCTGTGTGTGTGTCCGTGTCTCTGTGTGTGTCCGTGTCTCTGTGTGTGTCCGTGTCTCCGTGTGTGTGTCCGTGTCTCTGTGTGTCCCCGTGTCTCTGTGTGTGTGTCCGTGTCTCTGTGTGTGTCCGTGTCTCTGTGTGTGTCACGTGTCTGTGTGTGTGTGTCACGTGTCTCTTCTTGGCTTATTGTGCTTCGGGCAAGGGTTCGGGTGCGTGCTCAGGCTGCCCTCTGATTGGCTAGCGAGCCGAATCCCGTTATTTAAAATCAATAATAATCACATTTATATCGCGGATTTGCATCAATGATCTCAGACGCGCTGTGCAGGACACAGCAGCAGCAGACACTCAGCGTTAAAAAAAGAACATGATAAACGCATTTTAAGAATCAATTTACGAAATGAACTGAAAGTTTAATAAGCGGAAGCGTACACGTAGCTTTTAAGGCGCATTTAAAAAAAATGTCCACAGACTCAGAGATCCATCTGATACCTCGTGGATGCGCGTTCCATAGCCAGGGGGCTACACGGGAAAAGAGAAATCTCGGTTACCCACAGACCAAAACCTCGAGCTGGGAATAGAGAGAGAAGAAGAAGCTCTGCATCATGCCCAGATCTCAGGGACCTTGAGGGGACACGTGTGTGCGGTAGGGCTGAACGATTAATCGATTTCAAATCGATATCGCGATTTGGAACAATGCGATTAGCAAATCTTGCGTTTTTTTGCGATTTGAAAAGCCCGATAACTTTCTTATTGGAATTGTTTTATTTTTGTATTATTATAACTTTATTTATTTAACTTAACAATCGTTATATGTTTGATTGTTCTATTTCAATCAAAACATTTTAATAAAGACATCTTGGAAGCAATTCATATCTTTTAAGTTCCCATCCTTGCATTATAATATATAGAGCAGTTCTTATTTTGATGGTATCATGTGGTAATGCTCCATCACATGTTTTTAATCTATTACACAGTGAATATTGAACTGGAGCTTGACTTGAATTTTTTTTATCACATATCGCATTCGCAATAATTGTCAGAAAAATCGCAATTAGATATTTTCCCCAAATCGTTCAGCGCTCGTGTGCGGCATGTCAATGATGTCGGCTGGGGAAAACTGTGGTTCACTGCTTTGTAAGTTAACAAAAGGATTTTAAATTGTATTCTGCGTGAAACTGGAAGCCAGTGCAGGGAGGTCAAAACGGGTGTAATGTGATGTGAAGAATGCGTTCGGGTTAACACCGGGGCAGCCGCATGCTGAACATGCTGCAAATTGGTCAGCAATTTCTTAGCCACGCCGAGGAGTAAGCAATTACAATAGTCTATGGCGAGATTCCGTTTGCAGTGGTGCACAAACAGCAACACGGAACATTCGTCAATTACACCTCGCTGAATACATGTCATAGGGGACGTTTCAGGTCACTTACCGTCATAGCTTATAATTTAAGACCATACATGGACTCTTACTCCTCTCCACCTTCAATGAGTTGCGTCGTTATATTACCAGCATCAGGCCACGCACACGTACAGGCAGCACACACACATACAGGCCATACAGACCACACACACACAGACCACACACACACACATACAGGCAACACACATACAGCCCATGCAGACCACACACACACGTACAGGCAGCACACACACATATAAGCCATACAGACCACACACACACATACAGGCAACACACATACAGCCCATGCAGACCACACACACACACGTACAGGCAGCACAGACGTACAGCCCATAGAGACCACACGCATACACACAGGCAGCACACACACATACAGGCCATGCAGACCACACACACACAGACCACACACACACACATACAGGCAACACACATACAGCCCATGCAGACCACACACACACACGTACAGGCAGCACAGACGTACAGCCCACACAGACCACACACACACACAAACAGGTCACACACACACACACTGCAAGCAAGGAGTGCACCTAATTAGGCTGCCGATTATGACGCACGCCACTTTGCTGCTCGCAAATGAGCAGCAATTAATTACGTACCAATTAATTAATTACGCAGAGCCATGATGCGGAGGGGGGGGGGCTCCCTCACCCCCCTCCGCATTCCACCTTCCCCTCCCCTCTCGACTGGGGTGCACCCACAGAGCCCCTAACCCTGCACACAGCAGCAGGGACCGCCTGTAACCCCAGCCCCCTTAACCAGAGGCAGACATCCGAATTGTAAGCCTGAGGTCGAACAACGATTGAGATGGAAACAGCCGGTGAGTTGGGAGGTCATTTCTCTGCGGTTTCTGGTATCAGGCCAGAGGACACTGCCCAGTGCCGGATTATCGTAGTCGAAAAAGTAGCTGATACACATGTAGTAGCTACTACATGTGTAGTAGCTACTACTTGTACGTGTGTGTGTAGTAGTAGCTACTACATATGTAGTAGTAGCTACTACATATGTAGTAGCTACTACTACATATGTACGTGTGTGTGTAGTAGCTACTACATATGTAGTAGCTACGGGACCCGCACTTTCAAGGGCCCCGCGCTAAACGCTTTCAAGCTATCAATTCCGGTTCACTGATTCTGCACTTGCTCTATTACTATAGTACTATACCGCCTTCAACTTTTATGAACGACCGGGTTAAGGTTAGCGATTTGTCGTATTATCTGGCTGTATAGCAAAGGAATAAATACAATTACTTTACTATGCAAGTAAAAAAATTATGTTTTAATATTTATGTTTTCTTAGGGCCCCTTAATAGCGTATTGTACAGGCCCCGCACTAGCTTAGTCCGGCATTGTCTCAGCCCCTGGGGGGGAGGGGGGAGAGGAGGGTCTACTCAGCCCATCATACCTCGCGGGTCGATAAGATGACTGTCGGAACTCTCTACATTGAGAATGTTTGCCCCGTCATGAGAATGTGGAATTTCCACCACCGGCTCAGGGTTTGAGATGAGCGCCGCTCCCAAGTCACGTGGCCCACGTGAACGACTCAGGGAGAGCTCCGCGCACGATTCGACCTCTTGTCGTAGAGCACTTCCATCATTCCTGCAAAAGTTTTCATTATTATTGAATCTCGCCGGGGGGGGGGGTGGAGGAGGGGATCAAGTGCGTCTTGTAATCGTGAGAATTCGGTATCCTCTCTGATGGTGCATTGTCTTTGAGTTGTGCGCCTTTTGGCGTCATCTGGTCCAACACCATGTGAGACTAGGCTCTAAGGAAAGCTGTCTCGGGTGTGGACCAATCAACTTCAAGGACAGTGCATACATTATCAGAGTTATGTTTTTTGTTTGCATTATGACTGCAGGTATTGTGGTCTATGCAAACATGACTCCTTGTAAAAAGGTGTCAGTTTTGTTGCCAGATAGAAGGGTAAAAAAACCAATTATCAATTCGGTATCCTGTTCACAAAACACGAATCCCAGAAGTCACTAGAAGGAATGTTCGTGCCAGCTCTGTGATATCCACTTCCGCGGGGAGATAATGGTCTCGGTGGCAGCGGCGGCGACGACGATGATGATGATCTTCTTGGTTCTTTCGGTAAAGTCACGTAGAAGGGAAATAATAAAATAATAAAAATAAAACATAATAAAATAATTCTCACGACGTTTCGGCCACAACGCAAGCAGCCGTCCTCAGGTGAAGAACAGGTCTGTCGGAAAGACAGCGTCTGAATGGGCACCACCAAGCTTGGCAGCGTATATTTAAGCTGGGTTGGAGGGGGGTGGAAGGGGCGCCTTGACAAAGGAATTTGCATATCAAGAGGAATTTAGCATATTTATGGGAAATGCAGAGATGGGATTAGTCATTACTTGTGGTATGCGTAGGAGGTGGGGGGGGTTCAATGTCATATTATGCCCGTGCATTATGCAGTATGCAGGATTAGCAGCATCAAAGGGAGGGAGTAGGGTTAGCAGTAATAGAGGGAAGGAATTTTAATAGTAAGGAGCTGCAGCAGCTAAACCACCACGTCAATAAACTGAAATATAAACTACATCACGATGATGATGATGATGGTGGTGGTGCAAGGGCTCAGGAGGAGGTTTGAGTACAGACCGCAGCTGTCGCTCTGGTTCACGTAAACCAAGTTTGCACAACTTTGTTCAGCCACGGTTCATCCGCCCCAGAGCGGCCCAGCGGTAGAGCGAGGGTCTCTCAGCGGGTCGTGCACGCTCGCGAGTTAGGTGGGGGTGGGGCGGGTGAGTTAGCGGTGGCTGTCCTACGGAAATGCTTGCCCCTGTCACAGTAACGTGGAATTTCCGCCGCTGGTCGGGGCTGTAAATTTGAGATGCTTATCGATGTCTCATTGCAGGTGTCAGCAGTTGGCCAAGCGTTGTATTGCTATTTTAATTGCTCTCCCCTCACCATCGTCTAATGCTCGGACAAAGCCTCGCCCACTGATTCTAGATTTGAAGCTTTCGTGACTGCAAGGATTCATACTCTTAGTTCTTTCGGTAAACGCACGTAGGTAAAAAAATGAAATTAAAATTAATAAAATAAAACAATAATTAATAATATTGTTTTCTTTTATTACAAATTAATCACATTGTTTTATTTTATTAATTTTAATTTTATTATTATTTTATTAATAATTAATAATATAGTTTCATTTTATTAATTTTAATTTTTATTTCATTTGTATTTTCTTTTATTAATAATTAATAATATTGTTTTCTTTTATTAATTTTAATTTCAATTTCTTACCTACGTGACTTTACCGAAAGAACTAAGAGTATACCTCACCACTGAGCCACGCGGGGAAAACATTCAGGAGGGGTCCTGCCAAGTTTTCGCGATGCTGCTGCTGCTGCTGCTTGCTACTGCCGTGTGTGATCCAAATCGAATACTAATTTTCGGGAAATTGTTCAGCATTGTGGATGTTTGGCCAACATGCATGATAGCAGCAGGTGCTGTACGCCACTTGCAGCTTGGGGTTGTGAGCCTTCAGTTAAACAAATATATGTTGACATTTCATGCATCCGCAAGTGCTGAGCGTTGTGCTGGAGATGCATAAATGGTCGTGATTCACCCCTTCATCCACCCCCCTCCCCACCGCCCTCCATCTCGTGGGCACAAAAGCAATGAGTGCTCATTGCACATGCGGTGACGTCGGTAGCGAAATGCCCTAATGAGTGGAGCACTCTCTGGACGCGAACGCGCATTGTGAGCGCGCGCACGGTGCGAATAATGAATTGTCTGGGTCACGTAGTCCGCGTGTCCAGCCACCGCATGCCTACGCAGCTTCTGTTTGGCCGGATAGACGGGGCGAAACGAGCGCAACGCGAACTCGAGAAAAAGATGAACCCATGCGCCACAGGAGGATCTGAGTCAGTCGAGTTGCCGATGGCTGGTACTAGCGGTGGTCAAGATCGGCCTCTGTGAGATGGAGGCTCGTGAAGGACGCTACTGGGCATTTGCCAGGCTAGGTGCACTTTGTGGCCACTGATGGACAGGTTGGAGGCAGTCGCCCTCCGGGAACGAACGGAGGGCGGAGGGGCGATGCTCACAAACAACTACCAGCGGAGTGCCGTAGAGATCAAACACAGAACATTTTATTTACGCGATGTAACCCCCCCCCCAAAAAAAACTATATTATGGATGGTATTGGTCGCGAAAGCCTACGTGTTGAACAGAAAAGTTAATCAGTACATAATTCGCTTCCTTCCTAACCCATTAAAAAGAAAATCTAACATTTTTTACACATCTCATCAATTACGCTACCGTTTTACACATCTCATCAATAACGCTACCGTATTTCTTCTTTCAAAAGCAATATTTTTAACCCAAGAAAAACATCTGAACCACTTTCGACATTCGTTGCTCAGCCGCCAACGCAGCCCAGGATGTGCTGTGTGGACACGCGTTGGCTTTGTGTGTTCGTGCACCCTGAATGTGTGTGTGTGTCTCTGTGTGTGTCTGTGTGTGTCTCTGTGTGTGTCTGTGTGTGGGGAGCGGCAGTGTAGTGGTTAGCGCGCTGCGCTATGAACCCGGCGACCCGAGTTCGATTCCCGCTCACGGTCAACACCAGTGACGTTTATCTGAACCGGTGCTGGGCCTCCCCTAGGTCGACTCAGCCACAAATGAGTACCTGGTGCGGTGTGTAAACATCGCCACTGGGGAGACAAAGGCGGTCGGGCGTGGTGCTGGCCACCTACTCCCTCGTGTACCGTTCTGGCCTTCATAGGTGCTCGCTAACAGCACTTGCCCCTACAGTTTGTTAAGGCTATACGGGGGATCTTTATCTTTGTCTTTATCTTTATCTTTGTCTGTGTGTGTGTCTGGAGCCCCGGGCGGATAAAGCACAGCGAGTTGGCACAGTAGGGGGCACAGGTGGTGCATCGGCCCAGTCATCTGAGTCAATCGACCCGTGGCACCTGCTGGGTCTGCCCCGTGACCTCCTGCCAGCGGGCGTTCAACACTTCACGTGGCCTCAACGTGCACCTAGCCTGGCACGAGCGCCGTGGTGACGTCACCGCCACTTAGTGGCGAATGGTTGTTGTTGTTGTTGTAGCGGTTCGTGCTGCGCTACGCACCCGGCCAAGAACTGGCGAATATTTTAACCGGTCCAGGACCTCCCCTGGGTCAACTCAGCCTTAATTGAGTTGACGCACTACGCCCAGTGTGTTGTGTCAACATCACCGAAGCGGCAACGGCGATATTGACCACGCAACTCCCTCGCGGGCTGTGATGGCCTTCATAAGTGATTGCTCACAGGACTTGCCACAACGGTCTGTTAAAGATTTGAAGCTTTCGTGACTGCAAGGAATCATCTTCTTAGGTTTTTTCGGTAAAGTCACGTAGAAAGTAAAATAAAATAAAAACAAAAATCACGACGTTTCGGAGGCAACACAAGTCTCCGTCATCAGGTGGGAGATTATAAAGAGTATAAGGCGGTTCTTTGTGTTAATGTGGCCATCGTGAATGTGTGCGTTGTCCCCGTGTGTGTGTGTGTTATGGGGGAAAGGTAGTGCAGTGGTTAGCGCACACCTCTGGTACGGTGCGAAAAAAGTGCAACATACTTACGAGCCCTGCGACCGGAGTTCGATTCCCGCTTACGGCCAACACCGGTGACGAGCATCTGAACCGGTCCTGGGCCTCCCCTAGGTCGACTCAGCCGAAATCCAGTACCTGTGTACAAAGGCGACCGGGCGTGGTGCTGGCCACCCATCAACTCGTGTGCCATGCCGACCTTCATAGCTGCTCGTTAATAGTACTTGCCCTAACAGTCTGTTAAGGCTACAGGGGGGATCTTTGTGTTTGGCTTCATGCAATATGTAATGTGTATATACATCGCAATGGCATGTGCTGTATAACCATTCATATTACATGTATTTGTGTTTGATTTCAATGCTATATAAAGTAATGGAGTTTTCTCTCAATGTGCAATCAAGAGTTACACGTGTTGCGCTCTGTGTGTGCCGAGTTCGAGTGGATGTTGTTTACGTACCTGCATCAAATATGCATATCATCACCGGCAGAAACCATTCCCACCACACACTTGCAATGTACGCGATGCGCATGATGTTATTTGTATGTCAACGCGTCCGCTGTCAGCGCAGATAACATCAGCACGATGTATTTACTGGTACACACACCGAGACAATGACAAATGTCCCCTGGATAGCTCCTCAGCTGTGGAGGGGCAAGTGCTGCAAGGGATGTGAAATATTTTTTTTTCAAATGGTATTCTCACCAATGCCTTCAAATATGTTTTTCATTAGTTTTGAGTGTTTTACCCGATTGTTTACACACCACACAGGCTACGCATTTAAGGCCGAGTCGACCTAAAAGAGGTCCGCCCACGTAGGCAACAGATTTGATCGCAATCAGAATCGAAACATTATTTATTTATGCTGGAGGAATCCGATGCGCTATAAATCTCATTTTCACAAATGTCCAATCAAATACCCATCAATCACCGTACAGCCTTGAACAAACTCTTAGGGAAAGTGCTGTTAGCGAGCACCTATTAAAGCTGACACGGCACACAAGGCGGTGGGTGGATCAGCATCACGCCCGGCCGCCTTTGTCTCCCCAGTGCTCCATGTGTACACACCACACTCGGTACTCGTTTGAAGCTGAGTCGACCTAGGGGAGGCCCAGGATCAATCCGATTCAGATCTTCGTCATTGATGTTAGCCGTGAGTGGGAATCGAAATAACTCGGGTCGTGGGGTTCGTAGCGCAGTGCGCTCACCGCTGCGCCACCACTCCCCACATTCTCGCACGCGCACCCACCTTTGTACGCTGCTTAATAGCAAACCGGTTACATCCGGTGGGATGTGGGGCCCTGTGCGAGTCAAAGTGCACAGCTACCCCCTATCACCTCACGTCCCCTCGCCTCGTACCCCTCACCCCCCCCAATCTCCATCCAGTTGCAAGCACCACCGCTCACCATCAATGCAGCATCCTCCGTTCCCATGGAGACCCCATAGCGACTGCCTGAGGTGCAATGCAATGCCCGCTAGAAATCTGAGGCAGCTTTCCCATTGGGTTGATTGTAAGTCGGAAACAACCGTTGCTTCTGCTCAATGGAGAACACAAAGGCAAATATCTTCCTGGTTCTTTCGGTAAAGTCACGTAGAAGGGAAATAATAAAATAATAAAAATTAAACATAATAAAATACAATTCTCACGACGTTTCGGCCACAACGCAAGCAGCCGTCTTCAGGTGAAGAACAGGTCTGTCGGAAAGACAGCGTCTGAATGGGCACCACCAGGCTTGGCAGCGTATATTTAAGCTGGGTTAAAGGAGGAAGGGTGCCTTGACAAAGGAATTTGCATATCAACAGAGGAATTCAGCATATTTATGGTTACAGCAGCAGAGGTTAGTGTAAATGCGATTGGTATTACCTTAGAGTCGCGGCATCTCTTCAGAAAGGTGAGAGACTCGATTAGCTGAGCCTTCTTATTCTTCACCTGAGGACGGCTGCTTGCGTTGTGGCCGAAACGTCGTGACAATTATTTTATTATGTTTTATTTTTATCATTTTATTATTTCCCTTCTACGTGACTTTACCGAAAGAACCAAGAAGATGAATCCCTGCAGTCACGAAAGCTTTAAAACACAGGCAAATAGTTGCATGTGTTTGTATAATTGGCAATAGTGGTGGTAGCAGTCGTGGGATCTGTATTCGAGCCGGATGTTCACCCACGGTTTGCCTTCTGACTCGATGTGTTTTCGTGTCGCACGCGACTTAAATAGCCACGGTGAGAGGTGTGCTGGATGTGGTGTGCCGGGTGTGAACATATTCTCCGGCTCGCTGACCCGGGATGAAATGAAGCCCTGTCTGAATCTGATGAATGTTGCGCTGCCTGGAGTGGGAGCTTCCGCGGATGTCTATGGTACTCGCAACCCACCTGTCTAAATTAATGGATGAGTGCCCCAAAATGAAATAAAATTTGTCGGCCCTCTCCTGTTTTTTTAGGCACTCTCTCTCTCTCTTTCGTTCGATCCATTCCTCCTCTCTCTCTCGACTCTCCCATCTCTCTCTCTCTTTTTTTACGATCAGTGGAAACGAAAAGATGTTCGGTGTAGTCGGCACTTTGCTTCGTTCATCATTTCGTATTTTTTTTTTATAACTTTGCTTAATGTAACACCCCCCCCCTCTCGCTCACTCTCTCGCTCTCTCTCGTTCTGTACGCAGCCCTTCTCGCAGTCCAACGGCCTCCGACGGGTAGCTCACAACTGCATGCCATCTCTCTCTCTTTTTTTTCCTTTTATTGTAATTTATTCAGGCAATATTACCTGGGTACAACCATGTTACAGATGTTTACAAAATAGATAATACATCCACATGAATGTGATGCAATTTGACAGGTAAAATTCCACAAACAACCTTACAAACTTCACTGCAACTCGAGATGTTTGTCAAACGGTACAGGTGCACGTGTAGCAGATACGGTTTTCGGAATCCTCTGCATAAATGTGACTCTCTCTCTCTCCTCCCTCTACTCCATCTCTATGCTCACATCTCTCCGATGTTTCTACTCACCCAGTCTCTCTCTCTCTCCAATCTGTTCCCCCCCTCTCTCTCTCTCTCTGCTCTCCCCTCGATTCCCTCTCATCCTCTCGTGTCTCTCCCCTGTTGTACTCTTCTCCCCTCTCTCTCTCTTTTTTTTTACGATCAGTGGAAACAAGAAGATGATCGGTGTATTCGGCACTTTGCTTCGTTCATCATTTCGTAAAAAACATTTTTT
This sequence comes from Lampetra planeri, assembly GCF_965212315.1. NCBI lineage: Eukaryota > Metazoa > Chordata > Hyperoartia > Petromyzontiformes > Petromyzontidae > Lampetra > Lampetra planeri. Next base: position 58,701 of record NW_027614351.1, on the reverse strand, counting down.
TTTATAAATTTACATTTTTGAACTTTGCTTTATCTCCTCCCTCTACTCCATCTCTACGCTCACATCTCTCCGATGATTCTACTCACCCCGTCTCTCTCTCCAATCTCTACCCCCTTCCTCTCTCTCTGCTCTCCACTCGATTCCCTCTCCTCCTTTCGTGTCTTTCCCCTGTTGTACTCTTCTCCCCTCTCTCTCTCTCTTTGTCCTCTACGACCTGTTCTCCATCGTTTTGTTCTCTCTGCTACCCCCCACCCCCATTCTCTCTCCCACTATCCCCGTAATCATCTCGATCCCCCCCCGCCCCGCCCCCCAGGGGAGCTGGAATAAATAAATAAATAAACGAGCGCGAAGGCGCGCGCGGTGCCGCTGATGAGGAAGGCGAGGACCTGGACGCGCGCGTGCCACGGAGGAGGTCACGGAAACGGAAGATGGAAATTTAATTAGGGAGACGGAGAGAGGGGCAGAGGGGGATAGACGAAGGGGAAGAGGGGGTGTGCACGGCAAGAGAGCGAGCGAGAAAGCGAGCGAGAGGGCGAGCGAGAGGGCGAGCGAGAGGGCGAGCGAGAGGGCGAGCGAGAGAGCGACCGAGAGAGTGAGCGAGAGGGTGAGCGAGAGAGTGAGCGAGAGAGTGAGCGAGAGGGTGAGCGAGAGAGTGAGCGAGAGAGTGACCGAGAGAGTGAGCGAGAGAGTGAGCGAGAGGTGGGGGTTTACATAAAGCAAAGTTATAAAACAAAAATTACGAAATGATGAACGAAGCAAAGTGCCGACTACACCGAGCATCTTCTTGTTTCCACTGATCGTAAAAAAAAGAGACACCGAGAGGGGGGTGGGCACACACACAGAAGAGCGAGAGACACTGAGACGCAGAGCCAGTGAGAGCGAGAGAGACAAAGACAAAGATCCCCCGTGTAGCCTTAATTAATAGACTGTTGGTGCAAGTGCTGTGAGCGAACACCTATGAAGGCCGACACGGCACACTAGTGACAATATTTAACACACTGCATCAGGTGCTTATTTGAGGCTGAGTTTACCTAGGAGAGGCCCCCAGGACCGGTTCAAATAATCGTCACTGGTGTTGGCCGTGAGCGGGAATCGAACTCGGGAGGCTTGGGTTCGTAACGCAGCGCGCTAGCCTGTGCCACCGTTCCCCACATTACCATATCGAGAGAGACACACACACAGTGACACCGAGAGACACATATACCCCTATTGCCTTGAACAGATTTTTGGGGAAAGTGCACTTAGCAAGCACATACGAAGGCCGGTACGGCACACGGCATCACCGCAGGTGGTGCTGTTAATAGCTGCTCGCTCACAGCTCTGCACCCAAAAGTCGGTTCAGGCTATACGGGAGAAGCTTTGTGGTTTTTTGTTGTTGTTGCAGTGTTTGCTGGTGGTCGAACAAATTGAGATAGATGAGAGCCCAAATTGAGATGGATGAAACCAAACACTCAACTTTCGGGTCGCGGGTCCATTCGCACGTCGAACATTTACCAAAGGCGACGCATGTGCACATCACGGATGATTCCATCATCCCCGCCGCTAGAGGGCAATAATGCCTCCAGTTCTTAGGTGTTTTTGGTAAAGTCACGTAGGTAAAAAATTAAAATTAATAAAAAGTAAAATAAAATAAAAATAAAAAATCACGACGTTTCGGAGGCAACACAAGCTTCCGTCTTCAGGTGGAACCGTTACAGCCACGGAAGCTTGTGTTGCCTCCGAAACGTCGTGATTTTTTATTTTTATTTTATTTTACTTTTTATTAATTTAAATTTAAATTTTTTACCTACGTGACTTTATCGAAAAAACCTAAGAATATGAATCCTTGCAGTCACGAAAGCTTCAAATCTAAAATTAATGCCTCCAGTGTCCGCTTGGACGTGTGTGTCAATCCACCGCTGGATGATGCCCTACGGCAGGGGTGTCCAAACTTTTTGCAAAGAGGGCCACATTTGATAAAGTGAAGATGCCCAGGGGCCAATAGATCCTTCTGACATTGTTTTAACCACAAAAGTTACGTGGAAATACACACTGCTATAAAACAATTTTCATTGTCACAATTACCTTTATTTTTCAAATGACAATGTAACCAAATATAAGCCACTCAGGCAGACGTGAACAACCCTACAAACGCAATTCTGCCTTTCATTCAGTCTGATAACATTGAACAAACTGTATAGAATACCTTAAATTCCCATGAGTGTTATGATGTATTTCAGAGATAGCGAGCCATGAATAACACGTTATAAGACCGAAGCTGCGGGCCGTATGAAATCTGCCCGCAGGCCGTGATTTCCCCGCGGGCCGGACTTTGGACATGCCTGCCCTACGGCAACGCCGTTCGGGTCGTGGTGGGGTTATTTCACCATACTTCACCATGCGTGTCAATGCGGCTCGCTGTGTTTACGCCACCCGCAATATGCGCGACATGTGCCTCCGCAACCGGTGACACGGACGCGTGCAGGTGCAGCACTGAAAGTGCGAACTCGGGAAACCCGCTGGCGGAAGGGCCTCCACTAACAGGGAGCTCTGCAAAGCCCCGTGTAGAGCGTATTTGGCCTACTCTTCCACGTTGGCCAGACGTCTTGGAAGAAGAGGTCGGAGTATCCGAATTTTACCCCGCCACGTGATACCTGCTATTAATAGACGGTTTATCTTGTTGGTTATTTCGGTAAAGTCACGTAGAATGCAAATAATAAAGTAATAAAAATTAAACATGATAAAATAATTCTCACGACGTTTCGGCCACAACACAAGCAGCCGTCCTCAGGTGAAGAACAGGTCTGTCGAGACGACAGAGTCTGAATGACACACCCCAGGCTTGGAGCGTATATTTAAGCTGGGAGGGAGGAGGAAGAGCGCCTTGACAAAAGAATTTGCATATCAAGAGGAATTGTTTTATTTTTATTATTTTATTATTTCCATTCTACGTGACTTTACCGAAAGAACCAAGAAGATGAATCCATGCAGTCACGAAAGCTTTAAATCGAAAAATAGACGATTTCTTACTCAAGGTATCTATTTGATATTTAAATATCTTAACACCCTGTTTTATTGCCAGAAAGGGGTGAACCTATTATTATTTTTAATTCTTTGATACGAGCAAAAAGGTCCAACGATATAGGCGCTCCCCTCGAGCCACAAATGCTCTGATACGTGCCTTGTCTGGATTTCAAGCTTTCGTGACTGCAGGAACCCATACTCTTTGGTTCTTTCGGTAAAGTCACGTGGGTAGAAGATAAACTAAATCACGACATTTCGATCGCAACACAAGCGGACGTCCTTAGGCGGAAAAAAAATATATAATCCAGCAGTGGAACTGCTGAACAGTTCAGCAGAACCAAAGAGTACGTGCCATTGTCGATGTGCTGTTCGCCTTTTGGCGTTCTCTGGTCAGGCACTTCTAGATTTGAAACTTTCGCGACTGCAAGGATTCATATGCTTGGGTTTTGTCGGTAAAGTCACGTAGGTAAAAATTTAAATTAATAAAAGTAAAATAAAAATAAAATAAAAATCACGACGTTTCGGAGGCAACACGAGACGGAAGCTTGTGTTGCCTCCGAAACGTCGTGATTTTTATTTTTATTTTATTAATTTTACATTTTTTTACTTACGTGACTTTACCGAAAAACCCCAAGAATATGGTCTAGCACTGGTGAGAGGCAAGGCCTTATCTCTGGTGTATGCCAATCAGCTTCAAAGACAACGCGTGCATTATCAGAGCGTGTTTGTTTGCATGTTCACTACAAGTCCTGCGTGTTGTTAATGCAGATTTTATTCCTTGCAAGAGGCACATTGATTACCATATAAATAACCCAACCGGCAATGGATACCCATAGTCATTTATATTCCCTCCCCTACTTCGCACAACAAGATCTCACGAGCGATGCCATCACATCTACCCCTCTATTTAAGGAACGAAACAGGAGGATTTCTCCACAAATCTAGCTGTCGCCTGGTGAAGCTAGTCGTGATTACTGGCGAAACGTCGTACTCAGATTGTAAATGTTGTGGCTTTGCTCTCCAACACACCGGTGTGCCGTACTAGTGACGAATTGGCACGTTACGTTCACGTGACAAACCTTACTAATTGGCTGTGTCGGGTGGTGGCGGGTTTAACGACACGTTTATATATTTACGCGATCTAATAAAAAAAAACCTGTGTTATGTATCCATTTGGTGTTTGAACATCTTGACACCCATACTCTTAGACTTTTTCGGTAAAGTCACGTAGGTAAAAAAAAAATTAATAGAAGTAATAATAGAAATAAAATAATAAATCACGACGTTTCGGAGGCAACACAAGTAATGCAGTAATCTTCTTGGTTCTTTCGGTAAAGTCACGTAGAATGGAAATAATAAAATAATAATAAAACATAATAAAATAGTGAGAATTATTGTATTGTTTTATTTTTATTATTTTATTATTTCCATTCTACGTGACTTTACCGAAATAGTGAGAATTATTTTATTATGTTTAATTTTGATTATTTTATTATTTCCATTCTACGTGACTTTACCGAAAAAACCAAGAAGATAAATCCCTGCAGTCACGAAAGCTTTAAATCGAAATTTAATGCAGTAAATTTAGCTGTGACGGTCCGACCTGATGACGGAGACTTGTGTTGCCTCCGAAACGTCGTGATTTATTATTTTATTTCTATTATTACTTCTATTAATTTTATTTTTTATTTTTCACCTACGTGACTTTACCGAAAAAGCCTAAGAGTGTGAATCCTTGCAGTCACGAAAGCTTCAAATCTAGAAATCTTGACACCCGCTGTTATCAGGGGCGGCCCTAGGCTAGCTGCCAGCAACTCTTCGTCCTCGGCCCACCATTCCCTCGGCGTCGCCCACTCATACACCCCAAGGGCAAATCTCTTTTTTTCCCGTTTCATGTTTTTCAATTCGTCTTTTTTTTTTTAACAGAGGCACAATTATTCGGGTTGTCCGTCCGTCCGTCCGTCTGTCCAAACAATACATTCCCAGAAATGCTGAGAAATTAATGGGAATTCATTATTCCCTCGGCACGCGCACGGGAATTGAAATCATGACATCATTGTTATTGTATTAGTATTTCCATAATAGAGCGTTTTTTTGGGGGGAGGGGGTTAGATCGCGTAAATATATACAAGTGTCGTTAAAACCCACCACCACCCAACACAGCCAACTAGTAAGGATTGTCACGTAAACAGAACGTGGACAATTCGTCACTGGTACAGCACTAGTGTATAGTGTAGTGTATAGTGTAGTGTATAGTGTAGTGTACTAGTACAGCACTAACCGGTGTGTTGGAGAGCCAAGCCACAACATTTACAATCTGAGTACGACGTTTCGCTCATGAGTCAACGTACATGATGCGAGCCCTTTGATCTTGTCACCCACCCAACTTGGCGCCCAAGACGACCACCCTAGGTCGCCCTGTATGGACGGGCCGCCCTTGGCTGTTTTATTACCAGAAAGGATTAAAGCCTAAATTTCGATTGAAAGCTTTCGTGACTGCAGGGATTCATCTTCTTGGTTCTTTCGGTAAAGTCACGTAGAAGGGAAATAATAAAATAATAATAAAAAGTGTTTTATTATGTTTTCTTTTTATTATTTTATTATTTCCCTTCTACGTGACTTTACCGAAAGAACCAAGAAGATTAAAGCCTAATCTTATATTTCATACTTTTATCCTGGTAAAAACAACAACAAAAGGTCCCATGACCTAGACCAACTTCGGTGGCTATGCGGAATTGTCATAAACTCGTCCCCCATTATTCAACCGCTACACCAGGAGATGGAATCAAACTGGCTGGTTTGGAGTTGCAGGTTCCGTGCGCCGCTCACCGCTGCCCCATCACTGTGGCATCAGCAAGCGGCTCTCTCCTGCAAAGCGGATTGGATTGATATTCTTGGTTCTTTCGGTAAAGTCACGTAGAAGGGAAACAATAAAATAAAAAATATATAAAACAATACAATTCTCACGACGTTTCGATTGCAACACAAGCAATCATCATCAGGTGTGTAAATAAAGCAGGGAACTAATAAGGGGTTGATAGGTATGCACGATACATTACACACTACTTTACACTCAAATACCCATCTATACACTGCACTATACACTACACTATCCATACACTATACACTACACTATACACTACAAACTATACACTCAAATACCCATCTATACACTACACTATACACTACACTACCCATACACTACACTATACACTACACACTACTCTATACTCAAATACTCATCTATACACTACACTACCCATACACTAAACTATCATACCTGTCAACCCATATGCTCTACCCCGTATTCTTGTACAGGGAAATTGAGTTGTCAGGTTCATACGGCGTGCAGCCGTTTCAAGACGGACAACAACCAAAATGTCTTTGTTTGTGTCTCTCTCCTTGTGATGGGACTTTGTAGGATGAACGTTGAGATTTATAGGGGCACGGGGTGACCACTAAGGTCTGAATTGGTCTGTGATAAGGTAGGGCACTGGTCAGGGGTGACAGGTATGTAGTAGTGAAGTAGTATAGTGAGTGTTTAGTGTAGTGGATAGTCTAGTGCAGGGGTCCTCAAACTACGGCCCGCGGGCCACATGCGGCCCACCGAGGGCATTTATCCGGCCCATGGTCACTAATTGGGCTGCGCTTGTGAGCACTAATTGGGCTGCGCTTGTGAGCACTAATTGGGCTGCGCTGGTGAGCACTAATTGGGCTGCGCTGGTGAGCACTCATTGGGCTGCGATCTGTGAACAAAACTGCAGGTGTAATTAACTTTTTAATGGCACCCGCACCAGTGTGAGCCTGGGGTAAAAGCGGAGTTCCCCCAATCAGACTGCATTGATGGGCAGTGCAGTCTGTATGTCTCTGTGTGGGCAAAGTTATTGCTGGTATATTGTTTTTTGTAGCGCTGTATATATATTGGTATTTTACTAATATCAATTTTGACTCCCTAGGAAACAATGATGTCAAGAAAGAGAAAAATTTACTCGGAGTGTAGGATATTCAAAAAACAGTGGACTTATGATTACTTTTTCATGCAGTACAAGGAAAGAGCTGTGTGTCTGATATGCCAGAATATAGTGTCTGTGTTCAAAGAATACAATGTACGTCGACACTATGAAACTCAACATAAAGATAAATATGATTGTTTGGTCGGAGAAGTGAGAAAAGATAAAATATAAAAACTGAAAAATACATTAACAACTCAGCAAAATACTTTTGTGAAGCAGAAGCAGCTAAATATTTCATCACTGCGAGCAAGTTTGCAAGTTGCCAAGCTAATAGCGTGCACTGGCAGACCATTCGTTGAGGGAGAATTTGTTAAAGAATGCCTTCTTTCTGTTGCCAAAGAGATGTGTCCAGAGAAGGCCGATTTATTTAGTACAGTGAGTCTTTCAGGACCTACAATTACACGGAGGATTGAAGAAATGGGAGACAATTTCCATCAGCATTTGCAAAACTCCACAAAAAAACTTTCCTATTTTTCCTTGGCACTCGACGAAAGCAATGATGTTCGTGATTCTGCACAACTTCTAATTTTTATTCGTGGGACGAATGACTATTTCAAAGTCACAGAAGAGCTTGCTGCACTGCAAAGCATCAAAGGAACAACTACAGGAGAGGATATCTATGAAAAGGTTTGCCAAACTGTGAATGGTTTGGAGCTGAACTGGGCTAAACTAGCCAGTGTGACAACTGATGGTGCTCCTAGCATGGTGGGGTCTAAGAAAGGAGTAATTGCTCGCATTAACCAAGAGATGGACAAACATAACCATTCTCATCCAATAGCCATACACTGCCTCATCCACCAACAAGCGCTGTGTAGTAAATCACTGAAGTGGGACTCTGTTAACTTCATTAGAGCTCATGCACTAAACCACAGACAATTTCAGGAATTTCTGTCTGACCTAAATGTTGACTATGGAGATGTTCTGTACCACACAGAAGTCCGTTGCCTGAGTCGAGGGAGAGTTTTGAAACGTTTCTATGACTTACTTCCACAGATTACAGCTTTTCTGTTTTCAAAAAACAAAGAAGTACCAGAGCTCAATGATGCAGAATGGAAATGGCACCTTGCCTTTCTGACAAATGTAACAGAGCTACTCAACAATTTCAATGTGCAACTTCAAGGAAAGGGGAAGCTCATCTGTGATATGCAATCACATGTCAAAGCATTTGAAGTAAAATTAGGCCTCCTCATCAAACAAGTGAAGGAGGAAAACTTCTGCCATCTCCCCACAACTCAAAATCTGTTAGCGGAAAAACCATTGGTTGCATTCCCAAACAAAACATGTGTGGATTCACTGGAAAAATTGCAAAAGGAGTTCCAATTTAGATTTAAAGAGCTTCATCTCCATGAACAGGACATACAGCTTTTCCGTAACCCATTTTCTATTGACATTGAAAATGTGGATACAATTTACCAAATGGAAGTGGCTGAACTGCAGAATTGTGACTCTCTAAAAGACGCATTCAAGTCAAGCAGCCTTCATAATTTCTATGCATTTCTCTCCTCTAAGACATATCCTCATCTCAGGAACCATGCACTCAAAATGGCAACCATCTTTGGCAGCGCTTATGTCTGTGAACAAACTTTTTCCAGAATGAAACATTTGAAATCTCCAACCAGATCTAGACTAACGGATGCACACTTGCATCACTTGTTACGACTAGCAGTGACAAATATGGAACCGGACATTGACCATCTCATAAGCCAAAAGCAGGCCCATAGTTCCCATTGAAATACTGGCAAGTTTGTTGATTTAACTTTACTTGTTCTTCATTTTAAATATTGTATTTGTTCCCGTTTTGTTTCTTCACTTCAAAATAAGATATATGCAGTGTGCATAGGAATTTGTTCATAGTTTTTTTAACTATAGTCCGGCCCTCCAACGGTCTGAGGGACAGTGAACTGGCCCCCTGTTTAAAAAGTTTGAGGACCCCTGGTCTAGAGTATAGTAGTGTATAGTGTAGTGTATAGTAGTGTATAGTGTAGTGTATAGTAGCGTATAGTGTAGTGTATAGTAGTGTATAGTGTAGTGTATAGTGTAGTGTATAGTAGTGTATAGTGTAGTGTGTAGTGTAGTGTATAGTGTAGTGTATAGTGTAGTGTATAGTGGTGTATTGTAGTGTATGGTGCAGTGTATAGTAGTGTATAGTGCAGTGTATAGTAGTGTATAGTGTAGTGTATAGTGTAGAGTAGTGTATAGTGTAGTGTGTAGTGGTGTATAGTGTAGTGTATAGTGTAGTGTATAGTGTAGTGTATAGTAGTGTACAGTGTAGTATATAGTGTAGTATATAGTAGTGTATAGTGTAGTGTATAGTGGTGTATAGTAGTGTATAGTGTAGTGTATAGTCGTGTATAGTAGTGTATAGTAGTGTATAATGTAGCGTATAGTGTAATGTATAGTGTAGTATATAGTAGAGTATAATGTAGTGTATAGTAGTGTATAGTGTAGTGTATAGTAGTGTGTAGTGTAGTGTATAGTCGCGAATAGTAGTGTATAGTGTATTATATAGTAGTGTATCGTGTAGTGTATAGTGAAGTATATAGTAGTGTATAGTGCAGTGTATAGTAGTGTATAGTGTAGTATATAGTAGTGTATAGTGTAGTGTATAGTGGTGTATAGTAGTGTATAGTGTAGTGTATAGTAGTGTATAGTAGTGTATAGTGTAGTGTATAGTGTAGTGTATAGTAGTGTATAGTGTAGTGTATAGTAGTGTATAGTGTAGTGTATAGTAGTGTGTGGTGTATAGTCGCATATAGTAGTGTATAGTGTAGTGTATAGTCGTGTATAGTGTAGTGTATAGTCGTGTATAGTGTAGTGTATAGTCGTGTATAGTGTAGTGTATAGTAGTGTATAGTGTAGTGTATAGTCGTGTATAGTGTAGTGTATAGTAGTGTATAGAGTAGTGTATAGTGTAGTGTATAGTGTAGTGTATAGTAGTGTATAGTGTAGTGTATAGTAGTGTATAGTGTAGTGTATAGTAGTGTGTGGTGTATAATCGCATATAGTAGTGTATAGTGTAGTGTATAGTGTAGTGTATAGTCGTGTATAGTGTAGTGTATAGTAGTGTATAGAGTAGTGTATAGTGTAGTGTATAGTGTAGTGTATAGTGTAGTGTATAGTGTAGTGTATAGTGTAGTGTGTAGTGGTGTATAGAGTAGTGTATAGTGTAGTATATAGTGTAGTGTATAGTGTAGTGTATAGTGTAGTGTATAGAGTAGTGTATAGAGTAGTGTATAGAGTAGTGTATAGTGTAGTGTATAGTGTAGTGTATAGTGTAGCGTATAGGATGAACGTTGAGACTTATAAGGGGCACGGGATAATCAATAAGGTCTGAAATGGCCTGTAGCAAGGTAGGGCACTAATCAGCTTGTGTGCACCCTCGGTTATTTTAAAATTGTGTGCGTAGTTCAAGTTCATGTATTAGGTATAGCCCTGTGAGCCATTCGGCTCTTGAATCGGGTGCAACCGCAACAAACAAAAAACAAAAACATGAACAAGAAAACATCTTAAAGTGACTATGTGCAAACAGAAAATTCAAGAAAAGACAGCAAAATATTGCAGAAAAAGCACCGTACACCAACGCTGTGTGCAAAAATCCCAGTGGGATGCAAGTCAAACAACAACAACAACCACAAGACAACTTAGATTAAATCAATCAGTCTAACTCTGTACTACAACAAACAAACATGGCCAAACCAAAAAACTTTTCGAAAATCACCAAAAAGTTAAGATCGTACCTCGCCAAACGCTACCGTTTCGGTCTTTATGGGCTAATTGTTTTCGCCGAACGCGTTTTAAACTTAAAGGGGGCATTTATTTGGAACGCATCTACATCGTTCAACGAGGACTTGCTGCGCTGCAGCAATAATGACAACATAACGAGTTAATTATATCAGTATAGAAGTTTTCCCGTAGGGGTCACTAAAAACAAACGCAAGCGATTATCTCCTCCCTTAACTTGCTGAATCATAAATATCGTCGAGATGGCGGCGACTTGGGGAGGCCTTCATCCAGCAGTGGAACGACCGTGGCTCATTCACATTAAGTTAGTTCATCATCATCATCACCATTATCATTTATTCAACAACATAAGTGCGTTGTAAGGAACGCGTTACCGGTGAGCAAATTGCCGCGGTCCCTTGGTGTGTTGATTGGGGGGGAGGGGTGGGGGGGACTTCAAGGGACCGCGGTGAACTCGCCAAGGTCTCCCGCGTTCGCGTCCACTCGACACTTCACGCGCTGTTGTTGTTGTTGTTCTGGTGGTTGTTGTTCTGGTGGTTGTTGTTGTTGTTTTGGGGGTTTACGTTGACACGTGAAGACTCGTCTCCCTGTTGGGTTCATTTTGTTTTCTCTGACGGTCCCATGGAGGCGGGGGAGCGGAGAGCTGCTCGAGATGCCGCGAGCCCCCCACTCCTCTAATCCGCGAGCCCCCCCCCACTCCCGTAATCTGTGACCCCCCCCCCCCACTCCCCTAATCAGCGAGCCCCCCTCCCCCCACTCCCCTAATCCGCGAGCCCCCCCCACTCGTAATTCACGAGCCCCCCCCACTCCCGTAATCTGTGACCCCCCATTCCTGTAATCCGTGATCCCATTAACAACGACCTCCCGTAATCCGCGATCCCATTAACCGCAATCCCATTAACCGCAATCCCATTAACAGCGACCCCACTCCCCTAATCCGCGATCCCATTAACCGCGATCCCTTTGAAGATAACTAAATTCGTATTGTGGCCACGCGCATCCACGATGCCGACGTCTCTTTTCTTCCCACGATGAGTCCATCGTGACACTGGACTCCTCCATCAGGACGAACCATGACCCCCCATCACCAGCATTCCACGCATCTCGATTCCCTGCCACTCAGTCTCGATCCCGTTATCTGCACACCCATCATCTTCGCCGATTGGTGACCACCCCGTGTATCCGCTCTCCGTATCCGCACTCACCGCGTCTGCCCATGGAGCCTCTGTCTGTGCAACAGGAGATGCAGGAGAAGGGCGAGGCACCTGGTGCCGTGGAATTCGAGTCCCGGGGGTCTGCAGTGGTGGCTTCAGGCCCTTTGCCGTGCGATTTCGCGGTGGCGCGGTCCGAGCTGATGGCATGCGGCGAGTGCCGCAAGGAGTTTGCGAACAAGCGCTCGCTCCGTGCCCACGCCAAGCGAATGCACGCGACCCAGCGGCCCTACCCGTGCCAGGTGTGCGGCAAGGGCTTCATGAAGCCCTCCACGCTCAGGGTACGTCTGCACGCACTTGATCACGCACTCGTTCACACACACAAAGTGGTAGTAGGTTTTTAGCCTTTAAACCGGTACGAAAAAATGCCTTGTATGAAGGTGTCCGTTTTTGTACCAGTTTAAAGGGTCAAAACCTACTACTATGTTTTGCCACTGGTAAAGGAGATGTCTCATAGTGTAAATGCTTACCCCGAGCTCTCAATACTCTAATAGTACGCTGTTTTTGAGTTGTACGCCTTTTGGCGTCATCTGGTCCAACACCAATGGAGACTAGGCTCTAAGGAAAGCTGTCTCGGGTGTGGACCAATCAACTTCAAGGACAGTGCATATCATTATCATCATCAGAGTTGTTTCTTTTTGTTTGCATTTTTACTGCTTGTGTTGTGGTTATTGCAAACATGATGCCTTGTATAAAGGTGTCAGTTTTTGTACCAGTTTAAAGGGTAAAAACCTACTACTATATTTTGCCACTGGTAAAGGAGATGTCTCATAGTGTACACACACAGAGTGATTGCCACCAATGAACCACAGTGCCTTGACGATGGCGGCGAAGGAGCAGAAACCATCATCGCGCAAAAACTCGCAGCGACTTCTGGCTGGCCATCGAACAAAGACGGTCAACGCGTTCGCGCGCTTTCGGATGCGGTTCTACGGCCGTCTGGAACGCTCTTCCAATATTGGGCAGCCACTGGAGCAATGCACTTGTTTAAATCATCGTCTAGATTGAAAACTAATTAAATTAGAACAGCTTTTATTGAATTTTGATTTAAAGCTTTTGTGACTGCAGGGATTCATATTCTTGGTTCTTTCGGTAAAGTCACGTAGAAGGGAGATAATAAAATAAAAAATATATAAAACAATACAAATTCTCACGACGTTTCGACTACAACACAAGCAATCATCATCAGGTGATTTGATTGAGTTTGCTGTCCTTTCCCCGCACCTCCGCTTACCACGGTCGCTACGTACGGTGCGAATGAAGTTCGTCACTCACGTACACATTGGTGGAGACGAGTACACTGCAGTAATATTTACGGAACGTCATCTCGTCACCCCGGTTTGTGACCCCTTCCTCTCGTCCCGCCCAGGAGCACGAGCAGACGCACTCGGGCGTGCGCCCCTTCGCCTGCGAGCGCTGCGGCCTCCGCTTCCTGCTCAAGCACCACCTCGGGGCGCACGCGGCCACGCACGCCGCCGCCCGCCCGCACGTCTGCGCCGCCTGCGGCCTGGCCTTCGCGCTGGCCGCCGGCCTGCGCAAGCACCGGCGCGTGCACACGGGCGAGCGCCCGCACGCCTGCGAGCTGTGCGACCGGCGCTTCGCCCTCGCCGGCACCCTGCGCGCGCACCGGCGGACGCACGCCGACGGCGCCTCCGCCTCCGTTTCAGCGGAAAAACTCCACATGTGCGAGGAGTGCGGCAAGCTGTTCGCCGACGCGGGGCGCCTGCGGCAGCACCGGCGCGTGCACACCGGGGAGAAGCCGTTCGAGTGCGCCGAGTGCGGGCGCCGGTTTTCCCGACAGGCCTACCTCCGCAGGCACCGGCCTACGCACGCCGTCGCCGCCGCCCCCCCCACGCCGCCGCCGCCGCCGTGCGGGGCCTGCGCCGCTTTGCCTGACCCGCGCCCTCCCTGCCGGCACGGCCGCGCGAGCGAGCGCCGGCACGCCTGCGAGCGGTGCGGAGAGCGCTTCTTCCTGCCGCATCACCTGCGGGCGCACCGGCGCGTGCACACCGGGGAGAAGCCGCACGAGTGCGAACGCTGCGGGCGCCGCTTCTCCGGCCGCCACCACCTGGACGCTCACCGGCGCACGCACACCGGCGAGCGGCCCCACGTCTGCGCCGAGTGCGGTCGGGCGTTCGCGCAGCCCGCCGGTCTCGCCAAGCACCGGCGCGCGCACGCCGGGGAGAAGCCGTTCGAGTGCGCCGAGTGCCGGCGCCGGTTCGCCAGCCGGCACCACTTGGCGGAGCACGCGCTCACGCACGCCGGCGGGAAGCCGTTCGGGTGCGTCGACTGCGGCAACGTCTACGCACAGAGCAGCGGCCTCCGCAAACACCGGCGCCAGCACTTGGCCGGCGGTGTCGGCACGCGGCCGTTTCTGTGCGACGAGTGCGGCTTGGCGTTCGGCAGGCGCGCCGCCCTCCTGCGCCACCAACAGGGACACCGCCACGGAGACGCGGGGAAGGCACCGGCGGGCACGGTGGCGTTGGAGGCCGTGGGAGATGTTCTCGACGGCGGTCCCGGCGATACGCGGCCGTGAATCGGCGGACGTCGGGGTCGTGGAGAGAGTCGGGTTCTGGTGGGGTTGGTGAAGTTTGCAGAGATTGGGTTGTGTGGTGTGCGACTCTGAAGGTGCGTGGCTGTGCAGTAGCCCTTCGACGGCAAGTACCACGATGGGCTCACTGCTGTCATCGATCAAAACTTCGATTTAAAGCTTTCGTGACTGCGGGGATTCATATTCTTGGTTCTTTCGGTAAAGTCACGTAGAAGGGAAATAATAAAATAATGGAAATATAAAAACAATAAAAATTCTCACGACGTTTCGACTGCAACACAAGCAATCATCATCAGGTGTGAAATCCACAGCCACTTTTTTCAAATTTTCTTGCTGTGGATTTCACACCTGATGATGATTGCTTGTGTTGCAGTCGAAACGTGAGAATTTTAGTTGTGTTTATTTTATTTTATTATTTCCCTTCTACGTGACTTTACTGAAATAACCAATCAAAACTAGTTTTCCATATTCTTAGGTTTTTTCGGTAAAGTCACGTAGGTAAAAAATTTAAATTAATAAAAGTAAAATAAGAATAAAAGAAAAATCACGACGTTTCAGAGGCAACACAAGCTTCCGTCTTCAGGTGGAAGTCACCTACGTGACTTTACCGAAAAAACCTAAGAATATGAATCCTTGCAGTCACGAAAGCTTCAAATCTAGAATTGTTTTCCATACCCATCATTAACACTGCCTTGTATCATGAATGTGGGTGGAGGGGTCTGTGCCACAGTCGTTAGCGCAATGTTTTGTAAACACGGCGATCTGCATTAGATTCCCGGACACGGCTAACATCAAAGTACTGGGCAAACTCCTGCTTGTTTATACTGCAGCTGCTAGAGTTCTTACGCCACATACACCATTCCATGGGCACATTGCACCAGCCCTCTTATATCCATTGGCTACAAGTCAAAATCTGAGTGGATTTAAAGGTATTGCTATTAACCGACGAGGCTTTAAAAGGGCTCACCCCACATCACTTGCAGGAACTATTACATTTATATATTCTATTAAGGTCCTTAATCTCTTCTGATCTCCAGCTGATCAGCGTTCCCATGTCTACAGGTTGAGCTCTTTTGGCGATCGGTACTTTTGTTAGCGTGGCAGCCAAGCCATGGAACGCCTCGCCACTTGAAATCAGGGCTATCAGAGTCGGTAGATATATTTAAGTCTGCGTGAAAACCCCATCTCTTTCAAGTGGCCCTTCCCTCTTTAGTTTGGTCGGTTGCTCTGGATATCTTTTTTGTTTCCTGCCTTTCATACATTGCACGTTGAGATCCTAGGATGGAATGCGCATGAAACATTTTAATTCTTATTATCAGTGGCAAGTGATATCTGTACCGGTCCTGGCCGCCCCTTCACAACCCGCAATCGACTAGCGTGGCGAAATATATTTTTTAAATTGTATTCTCACCAATGCATTCAAAGATGTTTTTCATTACTTTTGAGTGTTCGAGCCACGGGCACGTTCCCTTCCTTGGCTGCCCTTTCCATGGGTCGTCTCGACCACCGGACATCGTCGGAGCCAGTGTGCAGCAGCTGGACGCTGGCAAGGCCATGAGAGATGACGCGGCTTTGGGGACGCCTTGATCCTACGGTGGATAAGATCATGGCTGATGATGGTGATAAACACATTCCTGCTGCGGAGGGAGCTGGTAGGAACGTTGGGTTGCACGGTCAATGGCCTGCAGGGTCAACGGCGGCGTGGTGTATTCCGCAAATATGGCCGACTGTGAGGGCGTGCACAAGCCGGCGTGAGTAGGTTAAACGTTGAGTTTTATAAGGGCACGACGGGGTGACCAGCCCCTCCCCACCCAGCCCCACCCTCCCCACCCAGCCCCTCCCCACCCTCCCCACCCAGCCCCACCCTCCCTACCCAGCCCTTCCCTCCCCACCCAGCCCCTCCCTGCAGGACGGACGGACACAAAAATCCCCTGTGGGCTAGTGGAACCAGTGGGTTCCTACCAGTATGAATCCCTTTGTAATAAAGATCAGTGTTGTTGTGTACATTCACACGCTGTGGTGGTAATGTATCGGTATAAGGTGGCACGCCATGCCGACGTTTCTCACAACACTAAATACCTGCGAATCATCTCAACCCATGGCACCGCCTGGGCTCTGTCCCTTGACCTGCCAGCGAGCCTTCGGCACTACACGTGGCCTCAAAGTGCACCTAACCTGGCACAAACGCCGCGGTGACGTCACAGCCACTGGGTGTCGATGGCGGCTCTTGAGTGAGTGTGTGTGGGTCTCTGTGTGAGTATATGGGTCTCCGTGTGAGTTTATGGGTCTCTGTGAGGCTATGGGTCTCTGTGTGTGAGTCTGGGTCTCTGAGTCTATGGGTCTCTGTGTGAGTCTATGGGTCTCTGTGTGAGTCTATGGGTATTTGTGTGAGTCTATTGGTCTCTGTGTGAGTCTATGGGTCTCTATGTGAGTCTATTGGTCTCTGTGTGTGAGTCTGGGTCTCTATGTGAGTCTATGGGTCTCTGTGTGAGTCTACGGGTCTCTGTGTGAGTCTATTGGCTCTGTGTGTGAGTCTATGGGTCGCTATGTGAGGCTATGGGTCTCTGTGTGTGAGTCTGGGTTTCTATGTGAGTCTATGGGTTTCTGTGTGAGTCTATGGGTCTCTGTGTGAGTCTGGGTCTCCGTGTGAGTCTATGGGTCTTTGTGTGAGTCTATGGGTCTCTGTGTGAGGCTATCGATCTCTGTGAGTCTATGGGTCTGTGTGTGTGAGTCTCTGAGTCAATGGGTTTGCGTGAGTATGGGTCTGTGTGTGAGTCTATGGGTCTCTGTGTGAGTCTATGGGTCTGTGTGAGTATTGGTCTCTGTGTGTGAGTCTGGGTCTCTATGTGAGTCTATGGGTCTGTGTGAGTCTATGGGTCTCCGTGTAAGTCTATGGGTCGTTGTGTGAGCCTATGGGTGTCTGTGTGAGTCTGGGTCTGTGCGAGTCTGGGTCTATGTGAGTCTATGGGTCTCTGTGTGAGTCTCTGGGTCTCTGTGTGTGTCTATTGGTCTCTCTGGCTACCCGGTTTAATCACAGCCGGGGTCGGCGGTGTCTCACTCGCCCTGCCATGGAAGAGTAACGCTCGTCGCAGGTTTCGCGCCCGTTTCGAATCGATGTCCACGGGCGAAGCAGATAACAATCCTCACTCCCACACTCGTCTGATGTGCTCGTTAAGGGAAGTGGTTTAATGATCGGTACCGAGGCGTGGTCACCGGGATCAATGTTGCTCTGCTCGGGGCTGCCCCACGTGTGGGTACAGGCGCAGCCCTGCAATGTCTCACACAACTGCTGACAAAAGGGCCTTCCTCCCCAGGGAGCTCGTCCCCCTCTCTTGAAGGTTTTTTGAGCGTTTCTTCCACGCTGACGTCTCGGAAGAGGTGTGAGTACCCACAATTCACCCCACCACACGTGACCTGCCAATCTTAGAGTGTGGTGAACCCACCTGGGTGGACAGAGGCAGTGGAGGGATTTGTGAAAACTTGCTCAAGACGATACGTCGTGTGATAATCACTGCGGGTAATACACCCGCAGTGATAACCAGGGCGGCCACTGTAATCGAACCGTGCACCGCTGCGTCCCGCTGCGCTCGTTTGTAAATATCGGGCAGTTCACCAGCATTGATTCAAGTAAGCCAGAGTCTGCTGATGAGACATTGAATATCGAAACCGGTCCAGATTGTTGCTTGCGTTGGACCAATTCTGCAAAATGTGTGCACTCCCACTTGGCCGCGTGGCTGATGAGATGTGTAATCCATGCTGTCAGGTACTTCTCATTAGTTGAGTGATTTGGCATCGGAATGTTTTACATCAGCCTGACATTTACATCTCGATAAGGCGACGGCGCAGTGCAAACACTGGTTGTTCAATTGCTCTGAGCTGCCATGTGTCTGGATGACCAATTACAATTAGCTCAGGGTAAACGATCTTTCTATTCGTTTCGATTTGAACAGACAACCTCCCCGCGCCGTGTCAATCACGGCGGTTTGTTTGACCATACTTCACCACGCTGGTCAGTGGAGGTTGATGGAAAGTGGTGGGGGGGGGGGGCTCAGAATCTGCTCGGGAGCGACGCGCCATTGACGTGAGCCGTGGCCGGGAATCGAACTCGGGCCGCCAGGTTCAGAGTGCGGTGCGCTAACCGCTGCGCCACCGCTCCCTGCACCCACAAGCAAAGCAAGTATGGCGCACCATCTGTTCACATCATGCTCTTCGGTTTTTTCGGTAAAGTCACGTTGGTAAAAATAAATAATAAAACATAAATAATAGAAATAAAAATTTGAAATCACGACGTTTCGGAGGCAACACAAGTCTCCGTCATCAGGTGGGACCGTCACAGCCAGATTTACTGTAACCAGGTTACATTGCGACTTCGTTGTGATTTAGAATTTTATTTCTACTATTATTTCTATTATTTTAAATTTAGCTGTGACGGTCCCACCTGATGACGGAGACTTGTGTTGCCTCCGAAACGTCGTGATTTATCAATTTTATTTCTATTATTATTTATATTATTTTTATTATTTATTTTTACCTACGTGACTTTACCGAAAAAACCTAACAGTATGAATCCTTGCAGTCACGAAAGCTTCAAATCTAGAATGTTCTTTGCACAGCCTCAACTATTCTCGCATGATTGTATCACTGTGCAATCGTCGTCCTCGTCAGCCATGGTCAATCCACCGCTGGATGAAGGCCTCCGCAAGCCACCGCCACCTCTCACGACCTGAGCCAAACGTTAAATAGCCCAAAGAAAGGTTGCAGGTCTCTGGGGTGAGCCTCCTGAATAATGGAACGGAATTTATTTAACAAAAAAAAGACGCGTGCTGGATTAATCGAGCCCCCGCAAGGTGTTCCACTTTGCCACCCAAATACAAACCTCACACAGACTCGCATGAAGAGTCATAGATTCACGTGGAGACCGATAAGTCGAGAGACCAATTTACGAGACTCACACCCAATAGCCTCACATGGAGTGGTGTGGCATGGTTTACGCGGGGCCTGGTACGCCTTGTCCATTTCTCCTCCACGTACCTCCTGCCATAGGAATGTGGAATTTCCACCACTGGCTCTGGACTGTAAAGCAATACATGAGCAGGACATATTTTTGACTTCCCTTCATATTTCCGAACTAGTGGTTGTAATTGAACCCGTTTTGGCTTTGCTGCTGTGCAGAGCGGGGGGGGGGGGCTTTGTGGAGGTCTAAGCCCTTTGGGCTCTCCGCTCGCCAATCTCGTTTACCAAATGTCTGAAAAACCTCAGTGAGTGATGTATTTGAGGCCAGTGCCCCGTTCCGAATTGGGGATAACGCCTCTAAGGGAGACAGTGAGCGAGTGGGCACCGATCAGGACAAACACCAAAACGCTCCTGTACCCGCTCACGGCGGCGGTGGGGTGGGGGGTGGGGGGGAGACAGAATTGGAATTGCAAATTAAAATCGACTTGAAAACAGAGAGAGAGAAATGAACACGCGTCCCGGTTCGCAGATGTGAAATCACTCTTTCCTCCTGAAATGTTAACGCGTTCCCATTGAATGAGATCTGGCACTGGGCCAGGTTATTTGCCACGAAGAAAGGCCGATGCCTGCAACGTCGCCTATTGTATATGTAGTGGTGATACGCGCTGGTAGTAAGGATCGTGGCGTAGCGCGTGGTGATTGGCTGTGTGTTGGTGACGCGCGCTGACGGTGAGGGATCGTAGGTCAGCGCGGGGTCATGGGTTATGTGATGGTGATTGGCTGTGTGTTGGTGACGCGCGCTGACAGTGATGGATCGTGTGGCAGCGCGTGATGATTGGTCGGTTAGGGTGGGTGCTCGCATCGCGGTCCGCATAGGCTCCGTCTCCTTGGAGCGGAGGGCTATATAAGGCGGTGCGCGCGGGCGCTGGAAGAGAAGTTGGTGACCAGTGAAGACGGAAGACGGAGGAGGAAGAGATAGGGCCCTGAGACACCTAGTCCCGCTGTCCTTGTAGGGACTGGGGCCCTGTGTGGCTCAGAGGCGGGACCTTGGGACCCGGGGGCCGGACGTCCGTGTGAGGACCGGGCCACGGGACCCAGTGGTCGTGATCCGTACCCAAGCTGGGGTGGGTCTAGAGGTGTCCCTGGATGCTACGGGGCTGGAATGCCCGTGTGTGTGTGGAACGTGTAGCGTGAGCAGTAGTTACCACCCGTGTCAGGTGGAACGTGTAGTGTGAGCAGTAGTTACCACCCGTGTCAGGTGGAACGTGTAGCGTGAGCTGTAGTGACGTGTTATTGTGACAACCCAAGTGTGAATAAAGTGTGCTACCCATCAAGTGGTTTCCCGCCGTAGTTTACTATACTTCATATATACGTTTCACTTGGTAAAGGCACGCTGATGTCATTGACGAATGTGTGGCATTGTTTTAGTTGTGGTTGCGCAACCGCTCTTTCAAAGGTCTGGTCAGCATGGAAGAGTAGGCCAAATGCCCTCTCGAGGGGCTCTCTAAAGCTCCCTCTAATTAAGCTCGCACTTGCAGGGTTTGCGCCTGTATCCTTTTAATCCACTGCTGGATGAGGGCCTCCTCACGCCGTTCGGGTCGTTGGGGAATGTTTCACCATACTTCACCATCCCTGGCTGATGCGGGTTGGTGAAGGCGGCGAGGGAGCATAGTCGTAGAGTCCAATAATTGATTGGGCTGCACCGCCCTCTGCTGACAGCTGTTACGTCACGCGTCTTGATTGGGCGATCCTCGGCGGTAAATTTGGCGTGAGCACGTGACCGGGCAGAGCCAGTCCGACAATGTCGGTGAACTCATTCAGACTGCAGAAGGAAATCCGATGAGCTATGAAGCTCTTTTCCACCCCCCTCCCCAGACTTTCTGACGATGGGACACGGGGTTAGAAGGTCAGAACGATACAAATAAAATATTTTAAAAACACTTAAAAAAAAAACACATTTTAATGAAATGTACTGCACGAGCTGCCCTTCCCCCTGCCCCCTTCCCCCATCGCCCCTCCTCTCCTTCCACATCCCCCGCCCCTCGGCGTGGTTTCCCGAGGCTTGCCGTGACGTCAGGGACCCCGTGGTTTATTTACAGGCAACGTGAGTTGAGCGTGGACAATTAGAGCCGTAATAAATTGTAAACAAATATTTATTTTAAATTTTCAATGATACAATATAGTATTGTCATCAGTGTGACATAGCTATACCAAGTTTGCAGTCGATAGGACATTGGGAATACGGTTGAAATTGAGTTACAAGATTTTGGGATACAACACATACAGTAAGTTAAATAAAAGCGTGTAAAAAGTTTTTAAATATATGATTTGGATTTTTTTTTATGATAGAATATCGTGTTGTCATCAGTATGACATACCTATACGAAGTTTGCAGTCGATAGCACATTGGGAAGTGTGTAAAAATTGAGTTACAAGATTTCTTTTTTTAGGATACAACAGACGAAGTGAGTTATACAATAATAATAACAAGTATAACCAGTAAAAACAAAGTTTTTCACTATAAATCCTTTATATGCGTAGCGGCTCGAGTCCTCTCGTCTTCTGGCTTGAGATGGCTGCCACCTATGGGTCAGACGATTGCATTGCACCATTAAGAAATTGGTAATTAAATATAATATTTTTGTCCTAAAAAGTGTAAAATTTTGGAAAAACATTTTCACGAACATTAATTGTCACGCACAACGAGTCTGTGTGGAAAATGTCAGCTCGATTGGATCACGGGAAGTGGGTTAAAAAACGACCGAAAGATTTGCACGGTCCTAAGCAAACAAGCGAACTTAATATAAAGGATTTAAAAAAGCGTTAAATCATAACAATAATAAAAACACTTCGGTCAAATGATCGGGGCATGACCATGGCTGTCAACCCATCCGGTTTACCCCGCGTTCTTGTGCAGAGGAATTGAGCATTCAGGGCCATGCGTCTTACAGCCGCCGTTACAATCCGGGAAAACATTAATCATATTTATTGTCGTATTTGTTTGTGTTTCTCCCTTGTGATGGGACTTTGTAGGATTAACGTTGAGATTTATAGGGGCACGGGGTGACCAATACGATCTGAATTGGTCTGTGATAAGCTAGGCAATGATAAGGGGTTGACAGGTTTGTAGTAGTGTAGTGTATAGTGTAGTGTATATTAGTGTATAACGTAGTGTATAGTGTAGTGTATAGTGTAGTGTATATAGTAGTGTATAGTGTAGTGTATATAGTAGTGTGTAGTGTATATAGTAGTGTATAGTGTAGTGTATAGTGTACTGTGTAGTGTATAGTAGTGTATAGTGTAGTGTATAGTGTAGTGTATAGGATGAACGTTGAGATTTATAGGGGCACGGGGTGACCAATAAGGTCTGAATTGATCAGTAATACGCTAGGCACTGATAAGAGGTTGTGACAGGTTTGGGTTCCTGAGCAGTGGCACGCACCAGCACGACGTTTCGGTCAACTGCCCTTCTGCATATAGCACGTGGGTAGAGTGGATTACATTTAAGGTTTAGATGTTGCGCCTGTTCACAGCACGTCGGCCTGTGAAATGTTTCCTAACGATTTAAAGCTTTCGTGACTGCAAGGATTCATCATCAAACATAATAAAATAAAATGTTTTATTTTTATTATTTTATTATTTCCCTTCTACTTGACTTTACCGAAAGAACCAAGATGTGTTTCCTAATGAGTCGTTTTAAAAAAAGAAATGGAAATATGAATGCAGAAGTTCGCCTAACTATTCATATGCAAATGAGTACCTGAAGTCGCCTATTCGATTGGTCAGTGGCTTCCGAATCGATTCGTCATTAAGTGTCAGCAATGATATCGATTTTAAAAGCACAACCATTTGGCCGCCGAATCATTTATAATCGATCTCGAGTTCGCTCGTCAAAATGCTCGATATCCTTTACGTTCATTTTGAAAAACAATGCGTTGCTTCTATTAATTATCGTGACGCGTGTTACTTAACGTTGTGGCTATTTAGACGCGTCACTTTCAATTTCCGGACAGTCATACAAATCAATGAATTACGTACATCGATTCCACATATATCGATTTCCACGTCTTTAGTTTCCACCTTGATAGATTCAATCTTCATCTATTCCACGTCTTTAGATTCAACCTTTATGGACAGATTCTATCTTCATCGATGCCATATTTTTCTAATTCCATCGTTATCGATTTCACCTCTTAGCGATTCCACCGCCCTCGTTACCCCCCCCCACCCCCCGCGCGGCCGCGCCTCACTCCGATTGGCCACTCTTCTCCGCCAATAGAACGCCGTCTTAGTCCGAGGCGCGCCGCCGTCTCCACCAATCGTGCGTCGTCTTGCTTGGCGGGGGTGAGGGGAGGGGTTTGGCGGGGATGGGGGGAGGGGTTTGGCGGGGATGGGGGGAGGGGTTTGGCGGGGATGGGGGGAGGGGTTTGGCGGGGATGGGGGGAGGGGTTTGGCGGGGTGGGGGGAGGGGTTTGGCGGGGTGGGGGGGAGGGGTTTGGCGGGGATGGGGGGAGGGGTTTGGCGGGGTGGGGGGAGGGGTTTGGCGGGGATGGGGGGAGGGGTTTGGCGGGGTGGGGTTTGGCGGGGATGGGGGGAGGGGTTTGGCGGGGTGGGGGGAGGGGTTTGGCGGGGTGGGGGGAGGGGTTTGGCGGGGATGGGGGGAGGGGTTTGGCGGGGTGGGGGGAGGGGTTTGGCGGGGTGGGGGGAGGGGTTTGGCGGGGATGGGGGGAGGGGTTTGGCGGGGTGGGGGGAGGGGTTTGGCAGGGATGGGGGGAGGGGTTTGGCGGGGATGGGGGAGGGGTTTGGCGGGGTGGGGGGAGGGGTTTGGCGGAGTGGGGGGAGGGGTTTGGCGGGGTGGGGGGAGGGGTTTGGCAGGGATGGGGGGAGGGGTTTGGCGGGGATGGGGGAGGGGTTTGGCGGGGTGGGGGGAGGGGTTTGGCAGGGATGGGGGGAGGGGTTTGGCAGGGTGGGGGGAGGGGTTTGGCGGGGTGGGGGGAGGGGTTTGGCAGGGATGGGGGGAGGGGTTTGGCGGGGATGGGGGAGGGGTTTGGCGGGGTGGGGGGAGGGGTTTGGCGGAGTGGGGGGAGGGGTTTGGCGGGGTGGGGGGAGGGGTTTGGCAGGGATGGGGGGAGGGGGTTTGGCGGGGATGGGGGAGGGGTTTGGCGGGGTGGGGGGAGGGGTTTGGCAGGGATGGGGGGAGGGGTTTGGCAGGGTGGGGGGAGGGGTTTGGCAGGGATGGGGGGAGGGGTTTGGCGGGGTGGGGGGAGGGGTTTGGCAGGGATGGGGGGAGGGGTTTGGCGGGGTGGGGTTTGGCGGGGATGGGGGGAGGGGTTTGGCGGGGTGGGGGGAGGGGTTTGGCGGGGTGGGGGGAGGGGTTTGGCGGGGATGGGGGGAGGGGTTTGGCGGGGTGGGGGGAGGGGTTTGGCGGGGTGGGGGGAGGGGTTTGGCGGGGATGGGGGGAGGGGTTTGGCGGGGTGGGGGGAGGGGTTTGGCAGGGATGGGGGGAGGGGTTTGGCGGGGTGGGGGGGTTTGGCAGGGATGGGGGGAGGGGTTTGGCGGGGATGGGGGGAGGGGTTTGGCGGGGTGGGGGGAAGGGTTTGGCGGGGTAGGGGGAGAGGTTTGGCGGGGTGGGGGGAGGGGTTTGGCGGGAGTGGGGGGAGGGGTTTGGCGGGGTGGGGGGAGGGGTTTGGCGGGAGTGGGGGGAGGGGTTTGGCGGGAGTGGGGGGAGGGGTTTGGCGGGGTGGGGGGAGGGGTTTGGCGGGGTGGGGGGAGGGGTTTGGCGGGGTGGGGGGAGGGGTTTGGCGGGAGTGGGGGGCGGGGCTACCCTGATGACGCGAAGACGCGTGTCACGTGAGCGGGTGAGCGCGGAGGTTACCCGCCGGATTCTTCCTCACCAACCCTCGGCCCCCTCAACCCCCTTCCCCCTTCGTCCACCATACAACTCCGACACTCGGGACCGGCGTCTGGCGGCGAGTGGCGGCGACGTCGTCGAGGGAGAGAAACTCTCTCGCACGCGGGGGGAGACGGCCACCCTCGCACCAACCGGGGAAACACGTGGCGTCGATTGGCGTACGCCGCTCTTGTGAGGCCTAGTCCAGGCTTCAGCGGCCCAGGCCGAGCCTGGGACTCCCCTCTCGACCCGTGCCCCGGGGCCGCCTCTCTCCACCCCCCTCCTCATCCTCCTCCCCACCCACTCGGGAGTTGGCGCCGTGGCTCGCGCAGTTCGTCGTCGTTCCGCCATCATTTGGAGCTTTGCTGCTGTGCTCCTCAGCGGGTTCTCTGTTCGCCGTGACCCCCACCGCCACCGCCTCCTCCTCCTCACCCGATAGGAGCCGTCCACCACCGGGTGGCTGGGCGCGTGGCTCCCCCCTCCCCCGTGTTTGCCTGCCAATTGGCGTCCGTGGTGTTCGGTTAGTAGCAGGAATTTATATTTTATTTTTTGGCCGAGATTTTTGTGCCGCTTTTGTGTTGAGCTATCGCCCTTTACTGCACAGTTTTCTTGGTTAAATAATAGACCTGGGCCGACTCGGAAATATGTCCGATTTTTGATCCTTTCTCCACTGGTTCTGTCCTCCTGATCCTCTTGCTCCACTGGTTCTGTCCTGGTCCCTTTGCTCCACTGGTTCTGCCCTGGTTCGCTCCACTGGTTC
The DNA here is from genome assembly GCF_965212315.1 of Lampetra planeri. Taxonomy (NCBI): domain Eukaryota; kingdom Metazoa; phylum Chordata; class Hyperoartia; order Petromyzontiformes; family Petromyzontidae; genus Lampetra; species Lampetra planeri. The sequence continues at coordinate 32,579 of NW_027614351.1, read as the reverse complement.
TGCCCTGGTTCCCTTCACTGGTTCTGTCCTGGTTCCCTTCCTCCACTGGTTCTCTCCTGGTTCCCTTCCTCCACTGGTTCTCTCCTGGTTCCCTTCCTCCACTGGTTCTGTCCTGGTCCCCTTGCTCCACTGGTTCTCTCCTGGTACTCTTCCTCCACTGGTTCTGTCTGGTCCTCTTGCTCCACTGGTTCTTTCCTGGTCCCCTTGCTCCACTGGTTCTCTCCTGGTACTCTTCCTCCACTGGTTCTCTCCTGGTACTCTTCCTCCACTGGTTCTCTCCTGGTACTCTTCCTCCACTGGTTCTGTCTGGTCCTCTTGCTCCACTGGTTCTTTCCTGGTCCCCTTGCTCCACTGGTTCTGTCCTGGTCCCCTTGCTCCACTGGTTCTCTCCTGGTCCTCTTCCTCCACTGGTTCTGTCTGGTCCTCTTGCTCCACTGGTTCTGTCTGGTCCTCTTGCTCCACTGGTTCTCTCCTGCTTATCTTCCTCCACTGGTTCTGTCTGGTCCTCTTGCTCCACTGGTTCTGTCTGGTCCTCTTGCTCCACTGGTTCTCTCCTGGTTCTCTTCCTCCACTGGTTCTGTCTGGTCCTCTTGCTCCACTGGTTCTGTCCTGGTCCCCTTGCTCCACTGGTTCTCTCCTGGTTATCTTCCTCCACTGGTTCTGTCTGGTCCTCTTGCTCCACTGGTTCTCTCCTGGTTCTCTTCCTCCACTGGTTCTGTCCTGGTCCCTTTGCTCCACTGGTTCTGCCCTGGTTCCCTTCCTCCACTGGTTCTGTCTGGTCCTCTTGCTCCACTGGTTCTCTTCTGGTTCTCTTCCTCCACTGGTTCTGTCCTCCTGATCCTCTTCCTCCACTGGTTCTCTCCTGGTTCCTTTGCTCCACTGGTTCTGCCCTGGTTCCCTTCCTCCACTGGTTCTGTCCTGGTCCTCTTGCTCCACTGGTTCTCTCCTGGTTCCCTTCCTCCACTGGTTCTGTCCTGGTCCTCTTGCTCCACTGGTTCTGTCCTGGTCCTCTTGCTCCACTGGTTCTCTCCTGGTTCCCTTCCTCCACTGGTTCTGTCCTGGTCCTCTTGCTCCACTGGTTCTGTCCTGGTCCTCTTCCTCCACTGGTTCTGTCCTGGTCCTCTTGCTCCACTGGTTCTCTCCTGGTTCCCTTCCTCCACTGGTTCTGTCCTGGTCCTCTTGCTCCACTGGTTCTGTCCTGGTCCTCTTGCTCCACTGGTTCTCTCCTGGTTCCCTTCCTCCACTGGTTCTGTCCTGGTCCTCTTGCTCCACTGGTTCTGTCCTGGTCCTCTTGCTCCACTGGTTCTCTCCTGGTACTCTTCCTCCACTGGTTCTGTCCTGGTCCTCTTCCTCCACTGGTTCTCTCCTGGTCCCCTTGCTCCACTGGTTCTGTCCTGGTCCTCTTGCTCCACTGGTTCTGTCTGGTCCCCTTCCTCCACTGGTTCTGCCCTGGTCCCCTTGCTCCACTGGTTCTGCCCTGGTTCCCTTGCTCCGCTGGTTCTGCGCTGGTTCCCTTGCTCCACTGGTTCTGTCCTGGTGCTCTTGCTCCACTGGTTCTGTCCTGGTCCCCTTGCTCCTGGTTCTCAATTTGGCAAAGTCGATATTCGCCCACATTACACAGCTCGGAACGATACAATGCAACCATCGCACACGACGGTGGGGTTTCTCTTGGAACTGTCGTCTCCTAGCAAGTTGGGCAGATCTCATTTACATCTGCCATATCGTCGATATTTTTAGAACTTGGGTTTCAGACCAATTATAAGACCACATTTAAGTTGATGGGTTTGTCTGTGCAGTGTCTGGTGACAAATCTGAGACTCGTCAAAACTAACCACACCTCAGAACAACTCGTTCAGTCAGTTTGTTGGTCTCCATATAAGTCTTAAATGTCACGTGAGTTAATTGTCACTGGGCTCAGAGCATCACCTGGTTTTGTTAGAGGTGGCTTAAACATGGATTTAATTCCAGGTTCTCGGCGGTGCTGTCTCTCTGATTATATACCCCTGAGCCAAGCAGACATCTCAACATTTCTGTATCAGATCCAGAAAATTCTGCCTGAATACATTATCTCAGGGCAGGATGTAACCTCGACCCCTGCAGCACGTGGTGCTGGTGAATTAGAAATGCTAATGTTAGTCTGTCTCACCACCTCCACCAACACTAGAAAATAAAATAAATCACATTTTTGGTCGATTTCCAGTATCATTTCGGTCACAATTGATTTTTGGGTTGGGCCACTTAATTATCTGTTCAACCTTTTGTTGTGTTAACCCTCCACCACCCGACAGCATCACCGCTGTGAAATGGGGTTCTCAAATGTGAGTGTAAAGGCATTTAATCTGCCAGTTATTGTTTCGGCTCGCCGATAAGTTAAACAATTGTCACAGCCGAATTTGGTAGTTGGATACGATGGATTGCTGGACACTGCGTGAAACATCGTAAGGTATTCTATAAAACTAATATAAAAGTATTGAAAGTGATTGTATCTTTATGTCACCACCTCCCATCCTACCATACCCCAGCAGTGCTGATTAGCGAGCGATGGCGGCGTGCGCGGTGGAGGTTAACCCGCGCGGGGACTTCCCGGCGTGGCTGGCGGCGCGCGGCATGAAGCCCACGTTCGCCGACGCCATGCAGCGCGAGCTGGGCATCAGCGACTACGAGGAGCTGCTGGCGTGCGCCGAGGACGCGCAGGTGACGGCCGAGCTGCTGGGCACCGCCCGCGACCGCCTGCCCTTCGCCTTGTACGCCGTGCTGCGCCGACTCGTGCTCGCCCTGGCGCCGACGCGGCGGCGAGGGCGGCGCCGGCGGGGGACAACCCCGGGCGCCGGCGGCGACAGCGACGACGAGGGAGAGGAGCGGCGAGGGTCCGTGGACGAAGATGACGAGGAGGCGGGGGCGTGCGGTCCCCGCTGCGAGGGGGCACTGGCGAGCCGCGCCGTTCTCGGCAGCCTCCTGGACGCCATCGTGGCCACGCTGAGCTCGCTGAGCCGCGAGCTGCTGCAGTCGGCACAGCGGTTCCGCTGCCTGGAGCCGGCGCTGGAGCCCGGATACTGTGGCTCCATTGGTGTGGCCGGGTCCAACTCTCCTGGAGAGAAGCTAATCGACACAGGTGACGCCGTCACGCCACCACTGCCGTTATAGGTTTCTGGTCTCGCAGACACGCGCTAAAACAACACGCACGCACGCCTACCGGATTACGTGACGCACCCCCGTTGCAAAGTTCACATGGGTTCACCAAGAGAGTTACATATATAATCAAAGACTCGCACAGACACCCAGAGCATCTTGCAGAGACCCATAGACTCGTACAAAGTGAATTCTACAAACTCAGATGGATGCGTGGAGTTCACTTTGTGTTGCTGAGTAAAGGTCTCTGTCTGAGTGGTGTGTTCTCTCTGGCTTTCCCTAGACATGGTGGACGATGATAACGTGGAGAGCCTGGCGGACTTGCAGCACGACGAGATAGGAATGAACGGACATGCCATTTCGAGTCAAAAACCCTGTGCAGGTGAGAGGAGGTTGGTGGGTGGGTGGCCACACTTTGGAGGCAAAGGTTGGTGGTTTACGTAGGACAGGGGTCCGGTAACTTAAGGCCTGTGGGTCAGATAAGGCCTACCGCTTGGAAATGATACACCGGCAATATATTTTTTCTCCGTCCGCAGCTTGTGTGACGAGCAGCACCCGAGCTGACAAAGTTCCGTGCTTGTTTTTGTGTTTTTAGACCGCCCCCAACGTGCCCAATGTGACCTCCACACCACCAGCACAGAGACGCCGTTTCTGAGCATCAAGGTCGAGCAAGAGGACGAGACGGAAGGTGAGATGCGTCTGTGTGTGGAGTGCTTGTGGGGCAGCCCGCCCTCCAGCAACAGTGGAGGGCAGAGGAGCGAGGCTCGCAACGAGCTGAGTGCAAGCAGCTAAAACGCATCAAGTTGGCATATTGGCGAGCACGGGTGGTGTATCTACCAGTCAACCCCATGGCCCCTGGGTCTGTACCGTGACCGCCTGCTGGCGAGCCTTCCACACTTTGCGCGATAGCCTGAAAGTGCATTTAACTTGGCACAAGCACTGATGGCATCATCATCGTGGGAGGTGAACGGCGGGTGTTGTTGCGAATACAAATAAAACACTCGGCCTCCTAGACCGAGTGTGTTGTTTCGTTCACACTCCGTTCAACGATGACACTGCAGATCACCTCACTTCTCTCTCTGCCTCTTCCATCGCACTGCTCCACTCTGGAATTTCCTCCCGTCGATTCTTTTCCCATTTCAATATTTGTGTAATTTTTTTTTAATCTATTCCAACTTTGGCAGTGCTGTTTGTTTGCTAGCCGATTGACATTTTAGACCTTTGGGCCTGTGCCCAGCAACCGTGTAAAAAAAAGACAGTACAACGAGACGCAGCAAAGTGAAGAATCTGTCCATGAATCAAAATGACGACAATTCATCCAGTCGCGTGGGAGGGGTCGGGGCAGATAGGGGGGGTGGGGGCGGTGGCAGTTGGGAGGGGACGAGGTGAATCGTTACACCGTGGCCCAGCACGGGGGACCAGCGCTGCCTCCTAGCATCTTCGTCTTTCTTCAGGAAGGTTTTGGCAAGTTGCTGGAGCTCAAAACATCTTTGCCTTCGCCCTGCAGGAGACACAGCAGCCGAAGCAGCAGGGTGCCGTTTGCACGCCGGCTATTCAAAGCCACCAGCCGCAGAGCCGCAGGCCGCTGACGCCAGTAGCTCGCAGCACAGCAGTTCCGACTCAAACTTCCGCGTCACACTTTTGCCGGAGAGAGACAAAAGCGGCAGCTCGCCTCTCGACTGCGACTACGATGAGGACAAGGAGGAGGAGGACGACCCGTGCGGTCGCTCTGCATCGGCAGACGAGGGACCGTGCCGGCCAGAATTCCTGGGCTACCTCGACGGCACCGCGCTGGCACTGGTAGACGGCGGCCTGGAAGGGCCGGGGCTCGGGGCGTTGTGCCGGGCCGGCGTCGCGCGGAGCGGCTCCACCAGCGGGGAGAAGAGCCGCTGCTGCGAGCAGTGCGGACGCTACTTCTCGTGCCGCAGCAAGCTTCTGGTGCACGTGCGGCGACACACGGGCGAGCGGCCCTACCGCTGCTCCTGCTGTGGCAAGACGTTCGCGCAGGCATGGAACCTGGTGCGGCACCGACGGATTCACGCGGGGCAAAAGCCGTACGAGTGCCAGAACTGCGGGCAGGCCTTCATTCAGCAGAGCGAGCTGCAGAAGCACAAGTGCCAATCGCCGTCACCGCCACCGGCAGCAGTGAAGGAGGAGAAGGGTGGGGGGTGTGCCAGATAGTGCTTGTGACGATCGGTCTGCCGAACAACGAGCTCGTCCCCCTCGCCGTCTCCGCCCCGTCGATGTTTCGTGCCATCGCGGTGGCCACCGCCTGCTGCTGTGCGCAAGTACAGCCGAATGTGATCCATACTTATTAGTAGGTGAGCAGTAGCTGGTTAGTAGGCCGAGCAGTCGTTGATTGATAAGTTGCCGTGTAACGATTCACTGCTAACCCCCCACCCCAAAGGTGTGCTTTGAGGGTGGGGAAAATACCAAATAATTATTTTAACTTTCTTTAGCGTCATCCATGCACATTCTATCTCAAAACACTGAAGATTGTGAACCACGAATAACGTCCAGAAAGGGATGAGGAATGCTATCAAGACAACACAAATACGGTCAAGGGTGTGTGGTAACCAAACGCAAACCAGGTGGGGTGACGGTAAACACTTGAGCCCCTCTCATTGCAGAACGTCTAGAGAATGACCACAGCACACCAACCATGGAGTCCCCTACATGGAGACAGCAATAAGACGAGGTTCCAACCGGCACCACAATGCTGGCAGATCGACACCAGAATGATTCATCAAAGCTGCGGACAGTGACCGCCACCCCTCACACACAATGTAATTTCTTAAGTTTCCACCGCCCTCGCCGTCTCTCCCAGGAGAGTCGATGCATCGTGAAGTTGTCAGGGTTGCAACCTGATTCATGAATCTGTTGCGTGCATCGTGCATCTCGTTTGGGTGCTCTCGTGTGCTCTGCCCGTTTCTGTGGTGTTTTCCGTCTCGCTTGTGTTTTCTGTCACTCTTTGTGTTGTCCTTCTCGTTTGGTACATTAGGCTACTTGAGCGTCGCACAGTAATTCCTCGTTCCCAAGAAGTGGCACGTTAACATGAAAGTCATGAAGCAAAAAAAAAATTCCCCACGAGATGAGGTTAGGAAAAAGTTTGGCCAGCTACGATGTACGCACACACCATAAGGTGGCGGGGCAGAGAATTGAAATTCGGGTACGTTACGCACTGTCATTCTGCGCGTAAGCATTCCCGTACCGCTCAGCCGTGCAGCTCAAGGAGAAGAGTAGTTCGTCGTCGGATGCTCAGAAATCGTGTTATGATGTGCAAAAAAAGTATTCCCTAATAGAAGAACCGTGTTATAGTGAAATTGCGTTAAGCAAAGACTTGCCGTACAGTTTACGCATGTTTTTTTTGCGAGTCATTGATTTTTGGGTTAAGCTGCAATGATCTGGCCAAAATCTTTTTTTTCCCTAAGATCCACCACTGTCAAACACGGTCACACCAATTCAGATTGTCACAAGGCATTTCGGGATCATTAAGGGCGGGCTCAGCAAGTCACAATGGCAAATAATTTCAAAACAACTATAGGAGTGCACAATAGGTAAGAAAGTCAGGCGATATAAACAACAATTATGTTTTGATTTAAAGCTTTTGTGACTGCAGGGATTCATATTCTTGGTTCTTTCGGTAAAGTCACGTAGAAGGGAAATAATAAAATAATAAAAATATAAAAACAATTTTCACGACGTTTCGACTGCAACACAAGCTGTGGATTTTACACCTGATGATGATTGCTTGTGTTGCAGTCGAAACGTGATAATTTTTATTCTTTTTATATTTTTATTATTTCTCTTCTACGTGACTTTACCGAAAGAACCAAGAAAACATATAATTCAACTATTTCAAGGCTTGGACAAGGTAGCAAAAACAACAACAACACTCCCAGACCAAACTTAGGGTAACACATTTAACGTACCAACTATTTTTGTTTCGGCTCACTCGCCACGTGGGTTCAGAAAATCTCTCAACCAAATATAAGCGTCCCTCGCATAGCGTGCGACATGCATTCCTGAGGGGGGTTACCGAATAAACAATTATCATTTCATTATTTTAGCCCTGGATTTGTAAAATACATCCAAATGATCGTACCTAATTATGATATTAACATTGCAAAAATTACTTTAATAACCACTTATTAACATAAAATAATTGCTCCTTGCAAAAATTTATATTTGATAAGGGTAACTTTGAGGGCTTCTTGAACCCTTTCCGTGCACGATGCAAACAAAGACGGCAAATCTACAACGGCTACGCCCAGCCTCGGTGACGCCATCAGAAATATTCGGGTTTTTTTATTATCGGAATTGTTATCGTTAAAGATTATTTTTTACTTGGAAAATGTTTTATACTCTTAGGTTTGTTTTCTGCTTTCTGAGCACGCAACTGTGAAACGCATAGTCTAAGTGTGACGTATGCCCCTTAAAGATGAACCTCTTGACCCCGAATTTGTGCTTCGGCAGTGGGGGGAGGGTTGGGGGGGGTGCGTTATGCGAGGGACGCCTGTTAGAAAATTTTGTTCAAATATTTCACCTGGAAAATCGCTTGGGACGGATTACCATCCCATTCGCAGGGGAGTCCAGGTTATCAATTGACACTTGCGTAGCGAACGCGTGATGGTGCCGCTTATGCGCGCACACACACACATTTGAAATCTATAACTTCCATCGTATTAATTTATAGACGTGCGCACCCTGTCAAATAAAAATTGCACGAGTCATCGAGCGGTGTACACCGCCTGGAGCCAGCGAGGAAACACAATTGTAAAGCAACGCTAACAGGTCGTTAAACGTGAGACTAAAAAGTAAATGGTGGGCTTCGGAGATCTCGTGGCGTCATTTAGAAAGATTAGTCAGTCATCGGTGGGTTTGCAGAGCCACATCACCCTCCACTGTGAAACTACTGCAGACCGTGAAAGCGTCGTGCTATACCAGTGTTCTTCACTCGCTTTCAAAGGCGGGGGGGGACAATTTCGCCGATAATTACACTGGTCAACAAAAAAAAATCTGGCCTGGACTTTTGCAGCTGTTTTAGACTAATTTCAGGGTGCTGATTCCAAATCTGATCTCAGATTTGCTCTATCACATCTCATTTTATGCTATCGGCATACCCCATTTTCATTGATTTTTACCCGAAATGAACTCTGTCACTTATGATTGCAAGTTGTTACGAGTCAGTGACTGCTTTAGTGTTAAAATATGGTGCTGTATTTTTAGGATAGTGTGTTGATAATATCATTTTATGTAGATATCCACATTTATTTAATATTTTTCTTCTGCAGTTTTTATTGAAAATGCAATATTTAATATCTCAAAAACCTGATGTGATAGGATTTGGAATCAGCTCCCCAAAATTACCTTAAAACCGTTGGAATACCTTATGCCAGAAAAAGTGTGTTGACCAGTGTAATACATCATCAGTGTGAGGGTTGCCACCGCCTGCAAGTTGTGTTTTCACTTTTGTGTCTTGTTGGGAGACCGCATCAGTGGCCCGTTGACCTTGCAATGAAGAACACTGCGCGATGAGAATGGCGCAAATACCAGATTTTTGTATGTTGAACTTATTTCGTTCTAAATTTGAAGCTTTCGTGACTGCAAGGATTCATATTCTTAGGTTTTTTCGGTAAAGTCACGTAGGTAAAAAATGTAAATTAATAAAAATAAAATAAAAAATCACGACGTTTCGGAGGCAACACAAGCTTCCGTCTTCAGGTGGAACCGTCACAGCACGATAGCTGTATCTTACTTGATATCACTTAAAACAGCTATCGTGATGTGACGGTTCCACCTGAAGACGGAAGCTTGTGTTGTCTCCGAAACGTCGTGATTTTTATTGTATTTTACTTTTATTAATTTTAATTTTTTACCTACGTGACTTTACCGAAAAAACCTGAGGATATGAACTTATTTCGCTCCATACGTAGCCAATTTCGATAAACTAAATTGTCAATTATTACTCGTTTGCTATCTGTGTGCCTATCGACACTGGACACATTTGCAATTTGAGATGTTAATCCATCCCGAGGGATGTTGCAGGTGAAATATTTTGTTTTTTTTTAGATGCATTACTGTACAGTAGATATTTAAATAGCACATGTACTGTTTACAAGTATAATCCATTTCTATGTTTTTTATGTTAACACAAAGTATGTAATATTTACATTAATTAATTGACGTAGATTAATTAACTTCGGAGAACTAACACATTAATCAGCATACATTAACTTTGTTATTATAGACCCCTGTATCAATTTATACTTATGTTGAGGCCAGGTGGCTCGGCAATCGGAACGAGCGGCTTCGCTATCAAAACCTTGTGGGAGACTCGAATGTTGGTTGGTTTTAGGGTCGGGGTGTCGCGACCCCATCATCCCTACACAGGCTGTTAAAATGAGTACCACTTTTTTCGACGGTGGTTGCCCAATGGGTGGATTTTCCCCTCCTGTAAAAATGTGGAATTCTTCACCTGGCTCAGGACTTGATGCGCATTTGCGCGGGGAAATCAATCTCGTTGACTTTTTAAAAATTGTATTTCAATGTTTTTTTACTAATGTTAGTTTGAGGTTGTTAATTGCATGTTGGTGAACGAAAAACAGAAACGTGAACAACTTCCATTGTATTTTAAGAATTCACCAACAGCTAAACGCCATTTCCCATTGGTCACACCGTGCTGATGAGACTCAGGGAAGTCAAAACGAGTCCAGGCCTTGCATGCTGCAAGTTATTTTGTGAAGCCAGTCCGCTGTGCCCCCCCTTTCTGTATGTAAGCTCGCTTTTGTAACGCCTTCTCGCTTGTTTGTAGGTGGTTTTTCTCCCCGTTGGTTTTATAACTGCTTCTCTTGTAAAGTGTTTTATAATTTTGAAACGAGCGTAATAAACGATGATGCTGTTGATTAACCGAGACGTTACCATGCGTTGTTTTCAGCGGGTGGCGAGACAGACCCGGCGCGCGTTTCATTCCGTCGTCGTGATGTCGACGGCGATCGTGACCATTTCAGATTCCCCAGCACCGCGCGCCGCAAGGGTTTGGGATACTTTCTGAGTTTTCCTCCTGGTCCTCCTGTTTCCCTCCCATAGCTCAAGCAAAACATCTGTACGATGTAACTGGTATTGTCCTAAACATCCAAATGCTGAAGAATTGCCCAGCAAATTTCTCAGTTGGGATCGTTTGAAGCAGCAGCAACAATGTCCCCGATCTCGCGAGAGCTTGGCGCAGGACCCTCTTTGAAATATTCGGTAATCTTTTGAATTTGGCAAACTACGACCATGAGGCCGTCGCGCAATGGCCTCTACTCGTTTAGAATGACATCTCGCGGAATCTTTGCGTCCACTAAGCGAAGCGTTTTTCACGACAGTAAAGCGCCCCACAAGAATAACAGCAACCAGGGGGCGTCCCACCGGTTTACAAACTGGGGGTTTCTGCAACAAGTGGCAAACGCGCCATCGCTGAGCCACGTCCACAGGTCACGGGTTTCGGGCGCCCATGCATTTCTCGCTTGTGCCGCAGACACGCTGGTGGTGCAGGAGAAGGAGGAGGGCGCGTGGGAGCACGGCGAGCGGAGCGGCGAGGGCATGTGGGACGGTAAACAACACCACGCAGTTATACGTCTCTCGTCATCTCTTGTTACCATCTGAACGGTCACACACGGTGCGCACAATGTTACGACACGCCTGTCTCCACTTCTAGACGTGATTGGGTAGAATTGGCTGCGCTGCAGAGGTCGCAACCGGGTACCCGATACCCGTACCCTACCCGATACCCGGCTACCCGTACCCGGCCGGGTACGGGTAACCGTTTGCGACCCTGGCGCGGCCGGGTACGGGTCCGGGTAGGCCGTGAGTCACTGGTGAGTCAACGTTTGTCACTCATTTCCCAACGTCTTGTCTCTTCTCACAATTCAAGTTCCTAGAATCAACCCACCCGCGCCTGCAACATGGCTTCATCCCAGAGGTCGCAATCGGGTACCCGTACCCTACCCGATACCCGGCCGGGTACGGGTAGCCGGGTATCGGGTACGGGTACCTGTTTGCAACCCTGGTGCGACCGGGTACGGGTAAGGAATCAAAACCCGTTTGCGACCTCTGCTGCGCTGGGTGGGACGTGCACGTTGGGGGAGGAGGGTCAATGGCCGAGACAGGCACTGACACGGTCTCCACAAAGGAAATGGCCTAAGAGCGAGCAGATGGTGGGAGACTATCAAGGAAGATCTATGGGTTTCTGTGAGCCTACAGCTTCCTGTATGATGCTGCGGTCTCTGTGCATCTTTGTGCGAGTCTTAAGAGCAGATGGTGGGAGACCGTGAGGGCAGATCTGGGAGAAAGCGTTTGTAGCGATGACTGGTGGTGGCATCATCAGCTTTGGCCACGGGCGACGCCTTGATCCGTTTGTCCGTCTTTCCGCTTCCCTGGCACCAGATTTGACAGTCGACGCTGAGCAAAAGCACGTGGCAAAACCGCCTCCGCGGAACTCGGCCAAGCAGCGCGACCGGAACTGGGCACCGGCAACGGATGCGGCGCGTTACCGTCGCGTCGCGGTGGCGGCACCGCCAATTTCCTACCGTGCAACTGGCTGCGGCAATAGCGGCGCCGCCGCCGCCACCACCACCAACGACGATGACGACAACGACGACGACAACGACGACAACAACCACAACGAAAACCTGGACGACGAGCAGGGCTTTGCCGACGACTACGGGGAGGACGAGGACGACGAGGCGATGGGTGGGGGATTGGCGGCGGGGCAGTTCGCTTGCGCCGAATTGGCCGTGCCCGGCGAAGGCGGCGGCGGCGGCGAGTGGGGCGGTGTCGGCGGCGGCGGCGGGAGGGAGAGGCGGTACCGCTGCCACGTGTGCGGGAAGCGCTTCCTGAAGGGCCGCGACGTGACGCGTCACATGCGCACGCACACGGGCGAGAAACCTTACGCGTGCGAGGCGTGCGGCGTTCGCTTCACGCAGTCCTACAGCCTGACGCGGCACTTGCGTCGCCTCCACACCGCACGGCCCCTGCCTCCGCTGCCTCCGCCGCCGCCGCCGCCGCACGACCCGCGCCGCCCTCTCTCCCTGCCCCGAGCGGCCGATGTCTCCTGAGCCGTGCCACCTGCGGAACCCTGCCACTTTCCTCTTGCTCCCTGGGACCTCCCTTGCCAGTATCAAAATATAAGAATAGCTTTTACCCCAAACTGAAACCTTTCGCAAGGAATCATGTCGGCATTTGACCACGTATACTTGCGGTGAACATGCAAACAAAAAAACAACATGCTCTGACAGTATCTGCATTGTCTTTCAAACTGATTGGTCCACACCAGAGACAGCTTTCTTCAGAACCTCGTCTCAAGCAGTGTTAGATCAGAGGATGACGCCAAAAGGCGAACAGCACAACGACAATGCCACTATCAGGACATTGAGAGCTCGGGGTCAGCAGTTTGCATGTTCACCACAAGTATATGTGGTCAATGCTGACATGATTCTTTGCAAGATGTTTCAGTTTGGTGTTTTAACATCTTAACACAGCTGTTTTATTGCCAGACAGGGTAAAACCTATTCTTATATTGCCCCTTGCTACCGCCTGTCATCCCGGATGCCAGTGTTGCCAACTCAAACCACAGGAATACAGGTAGTCCCCGAGTTACGATGGTCCGACTAACGATATTTCGATCTGGCGATAGCAATATAATAAAATTGTCATATTTTACATTTCGCGCGGCAGGCAAACGCAGCAGCGTACGAGGTACGATACTGAAACTTTATCATTGCCATCCTCTTCCGACAACTAAGTTAATGTAGCCATCAACAACCTAACATCTTTCAAGTGTGCAGACGACGGACAATATTGGTGAGTACAGTACAATATGATACGTTACGATACGTTCAATGCATGTATGATACGTAGCTTTAGCGATTTCATTTTAAGGTTACCACGATACGATACATACGTTCAATGCATGTTAAACGTTTTTATAGCAGATAGGATTGTTTCCTGAAAAAACTTTCTATTAAATTGCAGTTCATATAGGTAGGCTAAGAATTTACCTTGTTTATTATTTTAAATTGTACTGTGCAATACAGTATTGTAATTAATAAATACATACAGTATATCGTTTATCCAGTACGGTACTGTAAATTGCTCTGTTTTGCTAAATTATCACCATTCTTTAAGACTCCTGGGTAGGCTAGGCCATCTTCGACTTAAGATATTTTCGACTTACGATGGGGTCGTCGTAACGCATCTCCATCGTAAGTAGAGGAGTACCTGTATACCGGATGTTGATCGATGCGATGTTTAAATTCGCCGAAACTATCGCGTTGATTTAGCGAGCATTGAATGTAGCGAGCTGATACGGGGTCCCCTGAATGCACCCACATCCATAAATTGCATATACATTTGAATTATGTTCTCATCTGGAATGTGACCAGATTGTTTGCCAGTCACTTTAGCAAAATATGTTACTAGGCATGTGGCCATGTATTGCGCAGAAGTTAAACATTATTTCCTGCTCAAATGAACAATTGAGGCAGTGCTCTTCTGTTTATCGCCTCGCAGAACCAATGATGGAAATTCCACATCCCATGGTGGGTGGCGAATCAATCTAAAGGACAGCCAATGTTGACTTCCTCAGAAGGTGGTACTTGTTTCATCAACCTGGTCTGAGTCGACACCAGTGATCAAGATCTGAACTCACAACTTTGCAATCGTGGACTGCTTGCTCAGCCGCTGAGCCACCTGGCTGCATCACAAAATAAACTCGTAGAGAAGCCTGAATACGTGCCTGAAATCGGCATAACACAAATAAGCATTGTCGTTGTGGAGATAATATAAGCAGCAAAATCAACAAGTACACCATGCGCTCCTTTCCCACATATCTCAGATCAGATATGGGGGGCATTGTCCTGCGCAGCCCACGGTCGCGTTCATCCTCTGCTCAGCTCACGCAAGGTCCCCCACCCTGGAGGTGACGGTTCAACCCGCTGCAGCCACGAGGAAACCCGACTCCCCGCCGGAGAGGGACTCTAAGCTGATCCTGAGGGTCTCCACGCTCAGGAGGCAGCGATCAGTGTTGAGGAAAACCACGTCCCTGGAGACCATGCAGTCAATGCAGGAGCTTCCAGCCCACGAAAACATGATCGCTCTCCATCCTCCGCATTGGCTGGCGTCGGAGGTCCAAGTCCAGCGATGCAGGCCAGGAAGCCGTCGGAAATCGTGAACCAGCAATTCTCAGCCACTCGGACGTTGCAAAGTTAAAGAGCGAGGATTCGTTGCGAAACTTCGTAAGCCATGTGGACCAATACACACTTCTAATCCGAATGTTGAACTTCTTTTGCACCGTCCGTAGCCAACCTTGCTAATCGGAGGTGCGGGGAAAAGACAACAATGAACCTCAGGCCACTTTCACCTTTAGTCTGCCCAATTCCCTTGATAGGAGAGGTAAGGTATCATATTCTACCAGAGTTGGGACGTTCCAGGAACAGAATCTTATGATTTTACGAAGGTTCACACCAGCCTGGCACCTTTGGGGTAACGACCCCTCAACTCTCCCTCGACGTAAAATAAAATATTTTTTTACACATCCCATCGGCCACACACCCTTTTTGGATGTGCAAATTTCGGCAACATTGATTTAAACACAAGCGAACTCGGGACCATTTTTGAAATTCATTGTCTCATCAGCAGAGACGGGTTTGCTTGAAGCAAGGACCCTCTTCGATATACCAAAATACAACGTCGCTCAAATCTAGCGACAAAATGGTTGAGTTGGCAGCACCGAGTACACTCAGCCAGGCGTTTGCTCGATGCTGTCTGCCATTGAATTTGATTAAAATTGGCGAACCAATATGTGACTGGTACCACGGGAGTTTCAGTAGCTCGGTCTCCACTTTGAGCGAGATAAATTTGCAGTCTGTGCCATCATCGTTAGCCATCTATCCACTGCTCGATGAAGGCCTCTGCAAACCACCGCTATCTCGTGGGTGTCGAATTGCAACTATTTGTCTATATGGGCCATAATCACATGCTGAATAGAGTCTACAGAATGTAGGGTTTTGTTTGTCGGTGCTTACGATATTTGGGCTCTGGGCTCAGTCTAACGTACTATATTATTGGTTCTATCGGCCATGATCCGTCTGCTGCTGGATGAAGGATTCTACACAACCGTCGCCACCTGTCATGGGTCTTGCGACGGAATGATCCATCTCCTGCGCAAGAGCCAAGTTGATCACTCCGTCTCTGAGATGTACGTCCTCTCAGACACGTCGTTCCCTGCTGTGGTTGGCACTGTAATGATCGACCACTGACCGGCAGTCATCCCGACTTCGCAACTTGACCATCCCAAACCCCATTAATAGCTTGGGAGTTAGAATTTTGAACATGGCTAGCATTGGTTGCAAGTGATAGCTGTGAACCAGCCGTTGAAACCCACCCGAACTGATCAGCGTGGTAAAGTATGATGAAGTGATCCCGATGACTGAATGCATGGAGAGGCTTTCATCCAGCAGTGGATATTCGGAGGAACGCGGAACCGCGGCAGATGCCGAGATGATTTCCCCTGGTCTCTGGCCGGACACGGTTATTCTTCAGTTTCTTTGTAATTCCCGCAACTGCTGTCGGAATCGTGTTGTGAGATGAAGAAATCTTTCAGCTGGCAGTGCAACCATCATGTATAAGAGCGGACCCTGTAAGATAACTTCACGGAACTACTTCTGAAGTCGCGTCAATCGGCCTCTTCATCCACACCAGTGGCACATGTTGTAGTGTCCCGCAAACTTTTTGTATTTCAAATATTTTTTTTTGTGCAGTCTGTGGTGACCGTGCTGCTGAAAATGTCGAACCCAGGATCTCATTGGTGACAGCTCAGCACCTCTGACCTCTTGGCCACACGACCGCCGCATGTATTTTTACAGGACCATGTTTTTTTTCAAATAAATTTTTGTTGCTGTAAATATTCTACCCTGTTCCATAAGAGCTGTACATTTTTGGATGGTTAATGAAAATGGTTGGAATCTTTGTTGTAAGTTTTTTTTTACCATTATAGCCATTTCGTAAATGCTTTATAATGGCAACCTTTAGTGATCTTGCTAATTTCAAGCGCGACCTTGTATAAATGCCCACACATGTTCGTCGGCGTTAAACCGCATGCCGTATTTTAAACAAATTATCATATGTCCTGCAGCTTTTGTATGTATGTTGGACTTCTTTCTCACCGTACGTAGCCACAACCGTGCTAAACGGAGGTGCAGTCGGAAGAATCGCGTTCGCTAAATAATTTTTCGACCAGTCGGTTTTCCTGTGTAAAAGCGCTTTACACTAACTTGAAATAAAAAAGCTTTTGTCTGTATGCAGGACCAACAGGGTTGATTTGGTGCGCGAGTGCTATTGTTGTTGCTTGTGAACCCATTGTTATTGTCGTAACTTTGAGCTTAAATTTTGATTTGAAGCTTTCGTGACTGCAGGGATTCATCTTCTTGGTTCTTTCGGTAAAGTCACGTAGAATGGAAATAATAAAAATAAAACATAATAAAATATTTCTCACCACGTTTCGGCCACAACGAGGACGGCTGCTTGCGTTGTGGCCGAAACGTGAGAATTATTTTATAATGTTTTATTTTTATTATTTTATTATTTCCATTCTACGTGACTTTACCGAAAGAACCAAGAAGATGAACTTTGAGCTTATATGTATTTCCTTCCCCGGATGCTGCCATGGTGGTCAGCGCACTGAACTTGCAATCCAGAGGTCACCGGTTCGATTCCATCTCACGGCGCTGGGAGTTGAAACAATGGGGCAACGTTTCATAACCCCACCCCCCCACGCTCTGCCTCTGTCCATCCAGCAGTGTCGATGGTTTCACCACAGTTCGTGGATGGACAGGTCACGTGTGGTGGGGTTAAGTGTGTGTACTCCCACTTCTCTCAAAACGTCTGACCAGTGTGAAAAAAATATGCCAATGCTCTTTTAGAGCCGACTAAACTATCTACATTATTAAGCATTAGATATTACATTCTATAAACTAAACGTTTTGATTTTAGCAGGTAAGGCCCACTGAGCGCTATATCTCTTTTGCACCAGCAACCTGGCCGCAAATGATAGCCAAACGAAGTGACTTTATCGTGTGTAAATGTATAGCTGCCAAATACAGTAAGCGCATGTTGATTCTAAATGTGGAGGGAAAAACTAGAGGACCCGGAGAAAAATCCACCCAAACTCCCAAATATACAGCAGGCATCAGGGTCGGGGTCAAACCCACGGACCTCCTGTAAACCAGGCGAGGTAGTTAACATCTCGCCACAGCGGCGTCCGTAATCTGTCGCATGACATGACGCCTATAAATAAACACATTCCTGCGGAGGGAGCTGGTAGGAACGTTGGGTTGCTCGGTCAATGGCCAGGGTCAACGGCGGCGTGGTGTATTCCGCAAATATGCCCGACTGAGGGCGGGCACAAGCCGGCGTGAGTAGGTTAAACGTTGAGTTTTATAAGGACACCACGGGGTGACCAGCCCCTCCCCACCCAGCCCATTTTTGGAATCACGACGGACGGACACAATAATCCCCTGTGGGCTGGTGTAACCAGGAGGTTCCTACCAGTACTAATATTACGCCTATGAAATATACAGGCGTTGGGGTCGGGATCGAACCCACAACCTCCTGCACATACCTGTCAACCCATACGGTTTAGCCGTATTCACATACAGGCGGAGGGGCGAGGGAGACCGGCGGTCAACCTTTGACCCGGTGACGTCACGGCTGCCCGTCCGCCCTCTTGTCTCGCCGTGGCGTGCGCGCCTCGGTCTCCACCCACCACCTCTCCTCCTCTCTCTCTCTCCTCTCTCTCCTCTCGCTGCCGTCAGAGGGCGAGTCGCTAGCGACTCAACCGAGGAGGAGAAGGAGGGTAGCCACTCTTTGAGTTGCCTCGGGTGCCTGCAAGTGGTCGTGGGAGTTTCGGCCGAGAGGGGGGTAAGAAGCCTTCGGCCTACGCCATTCTGCCACCGCGGGCTACCCCTCACACACACACAGCCACACAGCTGTTAGTTAGTTTGCCGCGTGTGTTGCTTTTAAATCTGTTGCGAATTGATTTGTTTGTTACAAAATAACGCGTTGTGTGTACTTGAGTGACACGCGCGCGTTACGAGCGCTCGTGTTTTGCGTGCGACTGCCTATGGAGGGTTTAGTTCGCCGTGCGAACACGAAGTGGATTGTTGGCTCAAGTTGCATGCAATTTTAACGCCGCCTGGGTGGTCTTCTCGTGCCACAATGATGCTGCTGCTGCACGGCACAACGCGGAGCTCTCGACGCTTTCGTTTGTTAACAATGTGGCCATCGGAGGGGCAACGGGCGACGTTTCGGGCAATGGCCCTTGGCCGCTGAGGGGTTGATGCCTTTGCTGTGAATGAGGGCCGCGTTGTTGGTGGTGGTTGTTGTTGCAACAGTCGCGGTGTGATTCTATGTTTGTGTTGTCGAGAAAGCTCTGCAAGCAATTATAACCGCAAGTCCACTCTCTCCCCAAATGTGCAATATGTTTTTTGTCCACCAATTGTTCAAAGACGGCGTAGCCTCCCTGTAGGAAACACTTGCGTTTACTTAACACATTAAACTCGTTTTTAAATTGCTTTCTGCAGATTCCTCTACCCTGCGTGCAAGGTTCAGGAATATATAACGGAGTATATAACGATTTGAAAGTCCCTTTGAGCCCAACGTTTTTTGATGTCCTTCCAAGGCCTATTTCAATAATAATTAGGATATTTCCGCTAATTGGATTATGCTGATGACTTACTCATGAAGCAATGTGCCAGCAACGTGTATTTTTTAAAATATAAATTGCCTTGTGTAGTGACCCATGTTTTATTATTGTGGCTTTTATCTGTTATTCAATAGCTACTAATAAGTAACTTCATATGCCAATTTAATAACTTGTCATCAGAAAAGTAAAAAAAATGTAAGTCTTCTATGGCCCCATGGTGTAAAGTGCATTCACCAACTCTCTGGCCACAGTGATATTGATTAATGTGTTGCGTTTTCTGTTTTTAGTCAACTAAGTTGACTATTTTCCCCAAAACGGAACTGTTTATTTAGCAGAGATTACTGGCTTAGTGTGCTGTGATCTACACATTTTTATAGTAGCGTCCTCACTGTAAATGTAACGTTGTTGTGGACAATTTAAGTAACAAAATAAGTAATTGGGCCGATCCCCAACCAGACCTGGACCCAGATTTGTAAATCCACCCTCTCAAAGTGCCAGAGAATGGTCTCATTTCAAATTCCTACACGGAGCACTACATGACCAACCTGTGGAGGGCCAAGCTTGGTGCAGCCTCATCTCCGTCTGGCTGAGCTCTGTGAACATATATCGGGGGTTTGCCATAAGATGAACAATACATCTGTGAATACCAGTGTGGAAACTACCCTAAGAGAAGTGGAGCTGACCCAAGAACGGAGGAGCGCTTTGTGAAGGACTTTTAATATAGCGGCCAGGAAAACTATATTGAGTACGTGGAAAAATCACGAACCCACCTCCCACCCACCTATACTCAATGGCTGAATTCATTAGGCCCGATCTCGGACCTGTAGCATCTGAGCTATAAGCTCTAGAGACAAGGAAGAATAATACACATGAACGTGATGTCCATTTCTAAACCTTAGACCAGTCTTAAACACCTCAACCCAGAACAACAACGAGCGGTCAACCCCAAATCCCCCGAAGAAAAACCCATTACTCCCCTCCCCCCATGTGGGGACTGATGCCTGATATTGCTAATGGCCTAGAACGACCGCCTAGAACGTCAAAATGTTGACCTATATCAGTCAAATGTATGATGTGAGGGAGGATGTGGAATACAAATATTTCATAAAAACTTGCAATTCTTGGAATAAGCGCCACCATTCCTCTCCACACTGTTGGCAGCGCTATCTGGGCGAGCGATGGCGGCGTGCGCGGTGGAGGCAAACCCGCGCGGGGACTTCCCGGCGTGGCTGGCGGCGCGCGGCATGAAGCCCACGTTCGCCGACGCCATGCAGCGCGAGCTGGGCATCAGCGACTACGAGGAGCTGCTGGCGTGCGCCGAGGACGCGCAGGTGACGGCCGAGCTGCTGGGCGCCGCCCGCGACCGCCTGCCCTTCGCCTTCTACGCCGTGCTGCGCCGACTCGTGCTCGCCCTGGCGCCGACGCGGCGGCGAGGGCGGCGCCGGCGGGGGACGACCCCGGGCGCCGGCGGCGACAGCGACGACGAGGGAGAGGAGCGGCGAGGGTCCGTGGACGAAGACAACGAGGAGGCGGGGGCGTGCGGTCCCCGCTGCGAGGGGGCGCTGGCGAGCCGCGCGGTTCTCGGCAGCCTCCTGGACGCCATCGTGGCCACGCTGAGCTCGTTGAGCCGCGAGCTGCTGCAGTCGGCGCAGCGGTTCCGCTGCCTGGAGCCGGCGCTCGGAGCGATCGGCGTCGAGGCTGTCGAGGGGCCGACGGCTCCCTCGGTGGTGGAAGGGGGAGAGCAGGACAGCGAGCCGGTGGAGACTTACCAATCGGTGGAGGAGCAGGGAGGATGGGCCGAGATGAGCACCGATAACATCAAGCAGGAGTCGGGTACGAGGTCCCGTGGCGCTTGCGGTTTAGTGGGTAATGCGGAGCCCATGGGGTAATCGATAGAGCTGGGCTCGCCGGTTGTGTAAGTAATTGGTCGTCTGCCGATTATTTACACAAAAATTATCGGGCGAATAAGGTTTCCCTTCTGTTCTATCGCGTGCCGCTACATAAGAGGTGATGGGTGGGGCTTGGTTACGTCATCATCAACCGCAGGGAGGCAGCAGGATGTGTGGGTGGCCACCATTTCTCAAAGAGACCCCGTGGATCGAGCACGAAAGATGTGTTGATTGCAATGTTTTGTTTACGAATAGTTTGCGCGTTCGCGGCTTTACGATCATAGAGCTGCCCTCCTTTATAGGCGTCTCCCGAGTGCTTTACACTCGATAAGCAACTTGTATGGCATCTCATCTCAACACGTTTAAAAGGGCATCCCTAGTGGCAGATGCGCCTGTGGGCACAATGTGGCTCGGCACCTTCGTCTGTGACCGGCGCCATGTTATCACGAGTAATTTGCCGGTAATGATTTTTTTTCTTGAAAAATTCGGACCCTGACACCGGCAAAACAACAGCCTAGACATTTTGTATGACGTCACGGGATCTTTAACGTTGACCGCGAGCGAAGCAGGCGGCGCGTATCATTTTATTGTAGCTACACTCCGCGGTAATAACCAGGGCAGCCTGCCGGTTTCGAAACCACGAAGCTCCGTAAAACAAGCGGGTAAAAATCAAACGGGCTGCGTCGCCGCCGCCGCGTGCAACGGCACCAGCAACACGAAGCAGGGCGCGCTAACGAATCGCTCGTTCGCTTTGATCGGGCAGAGGGAGGAGCAGACGCCAAGTGCGATCTCAAGGGCTCGCAAGCCGGGGAGCAGGTCGGCGAGTGGGACCCAGCCGACTGCTACGAGGAGGAGACGGCGCACGGATGGGCCAGCCTCAAAGCCGAGCAGGACACGGCCTGCGGTGGTGAGGAGTGCGGCCCCTTGTGAATAGAGGACATCATCGTCACCATTATAAGCGTTGTGGAAAATATGAGTAGCAGAGTAATTAAGCAGACGGTGTGCCTCTTTCAGCGTGCCTACTGGCTGTTCACCAGCAATGGTTGAAGCGAGCTTGACGCTGCCGATGACACCCTGTATTTCGAATCCGCTCCTGCGTTGAATCAACACAAGCTGTTGATAAGTATGCATAGAGGGATCAGTAGGTCCAGGCTGTCTCGTTATGTGTAGTTGGCCAAACATACCAACGTAGGGCCACAGAGCTTGGGAAACGGTTGCCGCCAGTTCTAGCTGCCTTCCCACCACTTGTCTGTAAATGTGGTTGCTGTGGTGGTTGTCGTCGTGATTATTGTTGTTGCGGCTGTTGTGTTGCGGTGCAGGCGAGATGACCGACATGGAGTCTGGTGTTGAGCCGGCCATACTCATGGACTCGGTGGCTACTGGTACAGCGCACGAGCATGACCACTGCGGTTGAGCGGCTTCGTCGTCGTCGTCGTTGTTGTGAAGTTATTCAAACAGATCAAGCACGGACGCGCCCGATATTGTCACAGATCAGAAGCTGGTGGGGCTGATCCTGGGTTGTGCTTGAATGCGTGGCTGCTTGGGAACGCCGACTGTTGTCGGCTTAGGCTGCCAAGTGGCCAGGAGAGGGCAGTTCGGCAGCGGATTTTTGATTCTATGTCTATGAAGCTGTGAGTCTTACCTCCTCGAGCATGGCTTTTATTTATGTTTGATTCATGTTTATTTCGTGCGATCATTAATAGTTGATACTGTTAGGTTTTTTCTGTAAAGTCACGTAGGTAAAAAAATGAAATTAAAAGTTAATAAAAGTAATAATGTAAATAAAATAATAAATCACGACGTTTCGGAGGCAACACAAGTCTCCGTCATCAGTGAGGAAAAATTCCAAAAGACCAGCCCTTAAATACTTGATGCAGTAATTTTTGCTGTGACGGTCCCACCTGATGACTGAGACTTGTGTTGCCTCCGAAACGTCGTGATTTATTATTTTATTTCCATTATTACTTTTATTAACTTTTAATTTTATTTTTTTACCTACGTGACTTTACCGAAAAAACCTAACAGTATGAATCCTTGCAGTCACGAAAGCTTCAAATCTAGAATCTAGTTGACTTGCTGGTTTATTGGTTGTGATTGCCAGGGTGGATCAGTTTTAAGTAGGTGAATCTAGGACTTGGTACGCAATTTGTTTCTTTTCCGGAGAGATGGTGGTGTAGATATGGTGTCAACTGTCGCCCTCCACCACATGGCAGTCAATCAAATTAAGTTGCTGCGTGGGCAAAATACGCCAACCGATGTGGCTTTTATTCAGAAAACCGGAGGAAAGTTGAAAAGCGAGCAGAATGTTTACATTTCGATTTAAAGCTTTCGTGACTGCAGGGATTCATCTTCTTGGTTCTTTCGGTAAAGTCACGTAGAATGGAAACAATAAAAATAATAAAATAAATTATAATAAAATAATTCTCACGACGTTTCGGCCACAACGCAAGCAGCCGTCGTCAGGTGAAGACCAGGTTTGTCGGGGAGCGTATATTTAACCCAGCTTAAATATACGCTCTGCCTCGGCTGACGAGACGCAAAATGTTCAAACTGGTCCATAGTTTGCCTCTTGTTAAAGCAACGTTCTGAAAATCATGCACGACCAAAAGTCCTCGTCGCTGATGGGATGTGTAAAAAATATATACTTTTATGTTTTTACGTGGAGGAATCGACGTGTGAAGGCGTCGCGTTGACTGATGCTTTGTGGCTCTATGGATCATTGCACACACAGTGATTGGTAATGAGATGCAATGTCCACGTGTGATTGACAAGGTGAGAACTGCTACGAGTACCAGGAGGGGCAGCTCCACACCGAAAACCCCGACTTCGACCGTAACCACTTCGCCGCCGTCGACGCCGCCTCCGTTGGCCATCACCAGCAGACCGGCACGGCGGCGGCGGTGGGACCCGGTCGTCCTATCCGGCCCCACCAGCACCAACATTACGGCACCCCGGCGGGACCGGCAAGAGAACCCAAAACCCGCGATGGCTCCTCGTGGAACGGCGCCACGATCATCACCCGGCTGCAGAAGCACGAGCAAGCGGCGACGGGCGCCTCGCAGGAATCGCCGTTTCCACCGACGGGATCCGGCTACCGGATCACCGTGGCGCAGCCGGCGCGGTTCAGGAGCGCCGGTCGACGCGGCAGCGACGGCAACGGCGGCATCGGTCCGTCCGCCTCACCGGCCGGGCCGGCCCCGCCCCGGCCGTTCTGCTGCGAGGTTTGCGGCAAGAGCTTCCTGCAGCAGGGCTCGCTGCAGATCCACCGGCGCCGGCACACGGGCGAGCGTCCGTATGCCTGTGCCGACTGCGGCCGCCGCTTCTCGGTGTTTTGCAACCTGACACGGCACCGCAAGACGCACACGGGCGAGAAACCGTACGCCTGCCACGCTTGCGGCAAGGGCTTCATCCAGCTCATACACCTCAACAAGCACCGCTGCAGCTGCGTGCTCATCTCCTGACGCAACGTCGCCGCCGCCTCGTCCACACCATTGCACGCCCCGCGGGTGTTGCGTAGTTTTCATAGGAGTAGTTGAAGTAGCAATGGTTCACGTGTGATTTTTTGGGTTAGGCCCCACCGAATTAGCTGACCGCGGCGGTATCGCGACGAACCTTCCACCACTGGACGCATTAAGTTGTCGCGCGTGCCGGCTTTCGACAACGCGCCGATGGCTGTTGTTTCACCTCGCCGGTGAGTTCCCAGAGCAATCCTCACAGCCAAATTTAGCAATTAGAAACGCGAGGTTTTGCTTGAAACTGCGTCAAACATCATCAGGACAGGGTCCAGGAAATCTTGAGTCACAATCCAGGAAGTCGGGATCACTGTCGCATGCTTCCTTAAACGTGTGTCGCATCAAAACTACGTGTTTAAGCGAGTAGGGATGATGATGATCGTGATGATTGATGTTGCTGTTGTGCTGGGCGTGTTGGGTCGCAACAGCGACAAAAAAAATCAGTTGTATGAATAATGATATTGTGATGATGATGAGGATTGTCACGTGATACTGCCGAGCGTGGCGGGAGATCACATTACGGTCATTACGACAGCAAACGCTCGTGGTTTTCGTACAGTGACCACGTGGGTTCTTGTTGTTGTAGTTGCGGTCGTGGTGACAATGCCGATGAACCAGTGTATACCTCTCGTCACCGTGGCTGTGACTTCTGCTAGCCCACCCACTACGGTCTTGCCAGCGACTTGGAAAGTATTTCCGCACTCGGCACACCACATCCAGTATACCTCTGGTTGCTACGGTTGTGACTAGCAGTCACGCGCTACATACTCATCCGGTCTTGCGAGTGACCGAGACAATATTGAGTGAGATGCTAAGCCCCGGGTGATTGGCGGTAGTGAGTCCGGGCTGTAGCGTAACTGTCGTACCTGCGATTCGTTATTTTGAGTCTTGGGTGTGAGGCCATGTAATGATGTGGCCAGACCGGACGGAGAAAGACCTCTTCATAATTCTGCCACAACCGCTTGAAGATGGTTGTAGTAGCCTGCGAAACATCATACTGAAATTGTAAATGTTGTGGGTTTGTTCTCCCATCACACCGATGTGCTGAAGGAGGCAAGTTTTAGTCACGTGACAAACCTTACTGATTGTCAGGTGCTGGTGGGTTAACGACACATTTACGCGATCTAACCCAAACACCTTTATTACCTTCGATAAGCTCCCAGAAATGTCTGTCCGCCCCGCCCGTGACCTCACTGCAAAAGAGCCCCCCCCCCCCCAACCTCAATGTTCATGCCCACGTGGAAATTTACACTAACGCACAAGATTGTGCACTCCACATGCCGCACCATCCCCCCCCCCCCCCATTAATAATCATGAGCTGAACCATTTTTCTATTGAATATTTCAGATTTACTGCAATATACACCCGTCCTTGGGCAAAAAAGTTAGTTATTCATATCCAGAAAGTCGGAATAAAATACAGGTGACGGTTGAATTTGCTTGGCCAGGTCAGTGGTGGAGGGTCTTGTGAAAGCTATTTGGCCAAATCATTTAATTGACCCAACCCAAGAATCAATTAGGAATCGCATTGACTGCAATATCCTACGTGTTAAGTTATGTACAGTAAGTACGTGTGTTATGTAATTTTTTTTTATTCGGAATAAAAGCAATTTTATAACGCGCACAATATTTCACGGACATAAATGGCCGTGACTCCCGGTAGGCTCGGAGCCGACGGGCGCGTCGCTCGAAGGGAGAAGCAGTTTGGGGCCTTCTCGGAGTCGCTGCGGAGTTGACGCCGCCGCCGTTGCTGCTATCACCGCAGAGGTCGCAAACGGGTTTTGATTCCTTACCCGTACCCCGCCGCACCAGGGTCACAAACGGGTACCCGTACCCGGCCGTACCCGTACCCTACCCGGACGGGTATCGGATACCTGATTGCGACCTCTGGGATGAAGCCATGTTGCAGGCCCGGGTGGGTTGATTCTAGGAACTTGAATTGTGAGAAGAGACAAGACGTTGGGAAATGAATGACAAACGGTTACTCACCAGTGACTCACGGTCTACCCGTACCCGGCCGCACCAGGGTCGCAAACGGCTACCCGTACCCGGCCGGGTACGGGTAGCCGGGTATCGGGTAGGGTACGGGTATCGGGTACCCGGTTGCGACCTCTCTGCTACCGTGAACGTGCGGCAGCAGCAGCGCCGGCGGCGGTGGTACGATGGCCGCGTTCCACACGGCGGGGGGCTGCCACGGAGGGGAACGATCGTCCTGGTCCTCGGGTGTGAAGAGGAGGCGGAGGTTGCGAGTCGGACGGCAGGGGACTTCGTAGCCGCCGGCCCTGCTGGCGATGTCGGAAAGCCAGTGGACGCATCGGTGACGAGTGGACTCGCGGGGTGGTAGATGGGCGGCATCTGACGGTGCCGTTGGCGTAGCTGTCAGAGGACAAGGTGGAGCCGATAAGTAACGCCGACGGACTTGATGTGGTCGGAGGAACGGAGAGCGGAGCCAGCAATTGTTAGTGCGCTAGAAGGGAGCGTGGACGTGTAGGTCGTGAACAGCGCGGGTGCCGAGGATTGAACCACGAGAGGGGACGACTGGCGCGTGAGAGCTTTGCCTCTGCAGATTAAGGCTCCACACACCGAGAGAGACACCCCCCCCCTCCTCTCAGAGTGCTCGGACATCGGGGGAGTTGTGGGCCTCGGCGTGAGAGGGGTCAGGGTGAAGCTTGCGGGGTTGCCTCTGGTTTTCGGCGATGTGGCAAAGTTTGTTGGTGACGTCCGTGCCCAAGGAGGTTGCGAGCTTCAGCGGTGCGCGTGTGTGGGGTGGGGGGGTGGGAGTCATCGTTGCTGATTCACGGTAATCGGAGTAGTTCGCTGTCGTCGTCGAAGCGACAGACTATAAATACAGCTGTGTCCTACCAAATCTACTTGCAGGTTCGTGCTGGAACGTCCGGAAAGGATTTTTTCGCAGCCTTTCCTCACCTCGCGCCCACGCCGTGAACGCGCCACTGTCGCGGTTCGGCTCCGCGAGGTTTGCGACTCCGACCGTCGTGAGCGTACGAAGCGGACACGACACGCGAGTCAGCCGGGAGGGGCGCTTGTACAAGCAACGCTTCGTTCACAATAAAGTTCTGCGAACGGTGTGTGTCGTCGTCCCCACCCCCCCACCCCGCTAGGCTGTCGAGCGCTTTCTGTCGTGGGATCGATTTTCGTGGCCCTGTCGAGAGACGCCGCCCAGATCATGAGTTACACGAGTCGAGGCGGCTCGCTGCCTCTCTGCATTAGCCGGGTTCTCTTCATGGAGGTGTCACGTGGTCTCGGCCCGGTCGTCGATGATGACATACGAATGTGTGAAACGTTCGTTTCGTTTCGATTTAAAGCTTTCGTGACTGCAGGGATTCATCTTCTTGGTACTTTCGGTAAAGTCACGTAGAAGGGAAATAATAAAATAATAAAAATAAAACATAAAATA
The DNA here is from genome assembly GCF_965212315.1 of Lampetra planeri. Lineage (NCBI taxonomy): Eukaryota > Metazoa > Chordata > Hyperoartia > Petromyzontiformes > Petromyzontidae > Lampetra > Lampetra planeri. The sequence continues at coordinate 4,893 of NW_027614351.1, read as the reverse complement.
ATTCTCACGAGAAGACTCGACAGACCTGTTCTCCACCTGAGGACGGCTGCTTGCGTTGTGGCCGAAACGTCGTGAGAATTATTTTATATTTTATTATTTTCATTCGTTTCGTGTTTCGGGAGCGGCTGTTCTCTGAGAACACAGATAAGTTCGGCATCGCCCGAGCTGTCGCCTATTGTGTATACTGTACGTGCAGTATATTGATATCCCACGCGATGTTTTGCGGGAGTGCACCATAGAAGCATTCTCTTAGGGTTTTTTTCGGTAAAGTCACGTAGGTAAAAGTAAATAATAGAAATAAAATAATCACGACGTGTCGGAGGCAACACAAGTCTCCGTCATCAGGTGGGACCGTCACAGCTAGATTTGCTGTATCAAGTGAAGCAAAATTCCAAGAGACGAGCTCTTAAATACAAGTTAAGAGGGGGAGGACGGGGGGAGGGGCTTATCTGAATGTGGTAGCCAATGAATGGAACGTATAGTGCGTTGTCTTTGAACTGTGCGTCATCTGGTCGAACACCATATGAGACTAGGCTCTAAAGAAAGCTGTCTCTGGTGTGGACCAATCAGTTTCAAGGACAATGCATAAATTATCAGAGCATTGTTTTTTTTGTTTGCATTTGACTGCAAGTATTGTGGTTAATGTAAACGTGATTCCTTGCAAAAGGTGTCAGTTTTGTTGCCAGAAAAAAAGGGAAAAACCCTATTAGTATGAATGGAACGTGTTGGGGGGGGGGTGGGCGGGGCTTAAAGAGAACAATAGGTGCACATGTTGATGCAAGCAAACTGTGCATCGGCTTCGATATTTTGTCGTCTGACCAGCGAATCGTCGAGGCTGGCGAGAAGCAATCCCGGCAGACCCGCCCGATGATCCTGGAGTGGCGTGGACCCTCGCGGAGATGGGCTCCAGCGATCCGCACGACGAGATAATCGACCGCGTGCCATTGTCATGCGCTCCAATGTTTATTATTTTGTCTTCTTAATTTCTCCGCAGCGGCGCGCACAGAAGAGGGGGGGCAACGTTTCGAGCGATGGCCCTTTTGCCGAGGCGGGGAACGCGGGGGGGGGGGGTCCCTACATTTCACTTTTCCCCCACGCAGGTCACAACTGATAACATCTTTTCTGCCTGGGTGGGGGGAGGGGGATTCAATTATTGCGCGGTGGTGGTGGTGGCTTCCGCGTGTTGAGATTAGCCATGGCGTGTAGCGATGCCCTAGGCACCTTCACGAAGCTTCATCTGCCCGCATGAATGATTTATGTGCAGGGCCGAGTGTCGTTTTAATTTCACATTCATAGAACTCCCCGCCGCGTGGAATGGGGTGACCTGGGGTTGTTTGTAGAAGGAAGAGAGAGTGGGGGTGGTGGGGTGCACGTGCTTTAGAGACCAGACTACAAAGGCCATGGCTCGGATATCAACATTTCAAAACCCACCACCCCGTTGTTCACGTCGGTTTGCGTTTCCACCCCCCCTCGGCTCACGTGACGGCACTTGCCCCAACAGTCTGTTGAGGCTATACGGGGGATCTTTGTCTTTGCGTCGAATCTGTGTGAGGCTCACGAACGGCACTTTCCCCCAACAGCCTGTGTGTTTTGCGTGTGGGGGGTGGGCAGAACGTAGTGGATAGCACGCTGCTCAACGAACCCGGCGAGCCGAGTTCGATTCCCGCTCACAGCTGACACCAGTGGTCCCCCTTTAGGTCAATTCGGTCTCAAATGAGTACGTGGTGCAATGTGTAAAGATCGCAACTGGGGAGACGATGGCGGCCAGGCGTGGTGCTGGCCACCCACCCCCTCCCGAGTGTGTGTCGTGGCAATCTTCATCGATGCTCGCTAACTGCACTTGCCCCAACTGGCTGTTGAAGGCTATACGGGGATCTTTGTTGCGAGCGTGTGTGTAGTTTTTTTGAGTGGTGTCTTTGTATTTCGGTGTTTGTGTCCGTCTGTATATGTGAATGTCTCTGTGTGTTCTTTGTCTTCTGTGCATGTGGGTATATTTTTTAAAAGAATTTAAATAAGGATCCCATCCTGGCCATTTTTTTTAGACATAAAGAACTGCATTCTCCACGCGAGCCGTGTTTTAATCAGCGGCACTCGATGCGGAATGCAAATGTCGCCGCACACTGCGTGTGCATGCAAACCACGCTCCCCGTACCCTGGGTTCTCCATACAGAGCACGAGTCATTCAATTCCTACACCCTGCAGCCCTACACCCTCCCCCCCTACAGCCTCCCCCCCTACACCCCCCTCCCTACACCCTCCCCCCCTACACCCCCCCCCTACACCCCCCCTACACCCTCCCCCCCTACACCCCCCCTCCCTACACCCTCCCCCCCCCTACAGCCCCCCTCCCTACACCCTCCCCCCCCTACACCCCCCCTCCCTACACCCTCCCCCCTACACCCTCCCCCCCTACACCCTCCCCCCCTACACCCTGCACCCCTACACCCCCCCCTCCCTACACCCTCCCCCCCTACACCCTGCACCCCTACACCCCCCCTCCCTCCACCCTCCCCCCCCTACACCCTGCACCCCTACACCCTCCCCCCCTACACCCTGCACCCCTACACCCCCCCCTCCCTACACCCCCCCTCCCTACACCCTCCCCCCCTACACCCTCCCCCCCTACACCCCCCCCTACACCCTCCCCCCTACACCCTGCACCCCTACACCCTCCCTACACCCCCCCTCCCTACACCCTCCCTCCCTACACACCCCCTCCCTACACCCTCCCCCCCCTACAACCCTCCCCCCCCTACACCCTCCCCCCCTACACCCTGCACCCCTACACCCTCCCCCCCCTAACACCCTCCCTACACCCTCCCCCCCCTACACCCCCCCCCCTACACCCCCCTCCCTACACCCTCCCCCCCTACACCCTGCACCCCTACACCCTCCCCTACACCCTCCCCCCCCCTACACCCTCCCCCCCTACACCCTGCATCCCTACACCCTCTCCCCCTACACCCCTCTCCCCCTACACCCTCCCTACACCCTCTCCCCCTACACCCTCAACCCACCGTGGCCACATTTCCGGTCTTGAGAATGAAAATATCGGTTTGACCGTCACGTGACGAACCTTGCCCTCAATCAGAGCGAGTGGCGAGGTGCTGCCCTCTACCGCGTGCGCGTGTGTGTGTGGAGCAGAGTGTCGCTTTGAAGAAAGGCTCTCCGCTAGTTTCTGCTCTATGATGTCCACTTCCGCGGCCACACTCTGCCTGACGCCGATGGCGCAATCGGGATAACGCGGAGGAGAGTGACGCGCAAAAAAACACGACAAAAACATTTTTGCAAAAATAATTATGACATTTTAATACCACGCAAGTTGGCAATCCTCAATAAACAACAACACAAAGCGTTGACTTGTAAACGAACGTTCGTTCACCCTTTGTAACTCTTTAACTCGCCCTGCGCTCGTGCCCGTCACGAGTGACATTCGAGTCGACAGACAACCCGAGGTGCTTTCTCGAGCCCCCCCCCCCCCCCCGCTTGAGGCCCCCCGGTTTCGGGGATGCGGGCACAGCCGCTTGGAACTCGACGCTCGCCGATCCGGAACAAATCTTCGATCGAGGCCGCCCGTTCGTCGCTCCGTTCCAAACGTCTTTAGTCCGCACAACATCTCGCGTCTCGCGTCTCCGCTCGTCGCGTTGGGCGTTGGATGCGAGTCGGCGCATGTCAAATGCGAAAGGCAGTACAGCAAGTGGGTGGGTCGGCCTGCCCGTGCGTAATCCGAGCGCGCTCCTTGGGAGCTCTTCACCCACCTTCGTTCACGGAGGGAGACCGATTGATTCATTTCAGGATCGTTTACGCGCGGGCTACCCTCAGGTCCGCTCGGCACGAAACCCGGGAGGCCGCACAAGGGACGCCGTGTGCGGAGCGGCCCGGATGAATGCGCACGGATAAACAAGGGGGCGATTGTGCGAGCGCTGTGCCCGTGTCCGTGGGTGCGCTCTGCGTACGGGGAGCGCCGGTTGGGCCGTCGCCGCTCGCTGCGCCACGAACCCGACGGACCTCGGTTCCAATCCCACTTCGTGACCAACATCGACGATGAACATCGCAACGGGCGGGCCGATGCGCTAGCCGCACCACCCGCCCCCCACCCCCCCTCCCTCCCTGGCATTACTTAATAGGTGCTCGCAAACAGCACTTGCCCCAGGAGTCGTCTACGCGTGGCACCTTTGTCGACGCGTGCGTCCGCCCTGTTCGCGCGAAGAGGCGCGAGGTGGTCGCCTGTGGCTGCCCCGACGGAATGAACGAAACGGGTGGCGCTGCAGCGGAGTTAGTCGCTGGCCGGCCGAGTGAACCACCGAGCGCCAGAGGTCGCAACCGGGTACCCCGATACCCGTACCCTACCCGATACCCAGCTACCCGTACCCGGCCGGGTACGGGTACCCGTTTGCGACCCTGGTGCGGCCGGGTACGGGTCAGGAATCAAAACCCGTTTGCGAACTCTGCCGAGCGTCCAGCGCTACACCGAAGCTCGCGTCCGCCCCCTCTCCCGGCCACCGCCAGCGCTCCGCGAATCTCGGGGCCTGCCTCCTCCACGCTCCCCTCGGCTGCCCTCCGCCGCGCAGCTGCGCCGACCCGACCACCACGCGGACGCCTCCCCTCGTGACCCTCGTGGCCCCCGTGACCCCCGTGCGCCACCGGCGCTCCGGGGACTACGGGGAGCCGCGGCAGGGAGGCTCTGCTCCCTCGTCCCATCGTCTCCTCTCCCCCGTCCTCCTCCTCGTCCTCCTCTTCGGCGCTGCTCGCCTCCGCCGGAGTCTCGCAAATCCTCAGCCTCGGCAGCGGGCCGTGGAAGCGCAAGGTGGAGTCGTCGGAATCGGAGCTCCCGGTGGAGCCGAGCGTCAACCCCCGATCGCCCGGCCGCTCGCCGCCACCGCCAACATCGTC